>NW_025215361.1:0-2987 GCF_004010195.1 Chiloscyllium plagiosum
GGACACATTACCCCTTGTGGAGGTCAGCAGTTATTTCAGGGGGAAATCTATGTGGGTTTCTATGAGTTTCCACCTTGGGACTTCATGTGACTGAACAGGGCAGATCTTTGACAAATGGGACAGAATGATCCAAGAGTCAGTGAGATGTGGAGAGCAGGATTTCCTTCCTTTTCTTTCCTTCCGTGTTGCCGCTGTGCCTCATCAATAAGACATGGGGAGTGAAAGGCTCATGCAGCTCGATGGGCAAGTTGTCTCCATTCTGACCAATGGGCAGCAAGCTCCTCCTAGTCATCCCATAGAGTTTCACGGAAAACAGAGCAACACTGCACGCTTCCCACTGCCTAGGATTCCCAGTAAACGTTTAGAAGAATTGGGGGGTGGGGGACGTGGGTGGGTGGGAATCTGTCAGAAAAGGCATAACTGTAAAGTTCTAAGAGGATTGTGAAGAGAGAGAGATGCACAGGAGAAGGGGCAACAAGTTGCCAGATGGAGTATAATTTGGGAAAATGGGAAGTTGGTCATTTTGGAGGAGATAATAAAAGAACAGTGCTATTTAAATGGTGGAAACTGTAGAAAGCTGCACCACAAAGGGATCGGGGGTAACTTTGCAGGAAACACAGAAAGCTAGCAGATTCTGGGTCAGTCACGGAATCAAGGGTTCTGCTTCAGATTCGTCAAGTTTAAGGCAACACCGACACGGGTAAGGGGTTTCAGTAGCAATGGAGCTGAGGTGAGGTGGAGACAAGCAACATTTTAGAGAATGAAATTCCTGGTGTTTGTGATTGTGTGGATGTCTGATCAGAAGGTCACCTTGGGGTCAGATATAACAGCAATATTGGAAAGAATGTCGTTCTACCTCAGATATCTCCCAGTGGGAGGGAGGGGCTCAGCAGCCAGGGAAAGGAATTTGTAATAGCAACTGAAGGCAATGGTTCTAACCATTACAATGTTTCATTGGAGAAAATTGCAGCTCATCGAGTCGTGGGAGCGTGGTAAAGCAGTTTGATAACTGAGTAACAGTGGAGTAATGGAGAGGGATGATGGGGAGGGAGAGTTGGGCAGTGTCAGTGTACATGCGAAACCTAACACAGTGCTTTTGGACAACGTCACCTCCTGGCAGAATGTAGGTGAGAAAAAGGAGAGTCCAAGGATAGATCCTTAGATTCCCTACGGTCCCTTCGGCCCAACAAGTCCACACCGACCGTCCGAAGAGGAACCCATCCAGACCCATTCCCCTACGGTTACCACTGATTGATGCACCTAACACTACAGGCAATTTAGCATGGCCATTTCACCTAACCTGCACATCTTTGGACTGTGGGAAGAAACCGGAGGAAACCCACGCAGCCACGGGCAGAATGTGCAATGCCAAACAGACAGTCGCGCGAGGCTGGAATCGAACCTGGGTCCCTGATGCTGTGAGGCAGCAGTGCTCACCATTGAGCCAACCCTTGAGGGACAACACATGCAATGAATTCAGAAAGAAAATCAGAGAGGGTATCACAGCTACAGAAGTTAAAATTGTCGAGGAGGGTCTGCCTACTGAGTCAGTATGGGTGGAAATCAGAAACAGTAAGGGAGCAGTCACCTCATTAGGGGTTTACTACAGGCCCACTTCCCCCCCCCCAACAGCAGCAGGGAGATTGAAGAAAGCATAGGTCGGTAGATTTTGGTAAAGAGTGAATGTAATAGGGTTGTTGGAATGGGTGACTTTAACTTTCCCAATATTGATTGGAAACCTCCTTCGAGCAGATGGTTTGGAAGGAGCTGATTTTGTAAGGTGTGTTCATGAGGGTTTCCTAACTCAGCACATTGAAGCAGCCGACGAGGGGAGATTCCTAACTCAGCACATTGAAGCAGCCGACGAGGGGAGAGGCCATTTTGATTTTGGTGCACGGCAATGAGCTGGGACAGGTGTCAGATCTTGCAGTGGGAGAGCATTTTGGTGATAGCGACCACAACTGCCTCACATTCTATATAGCCATGGAGAAGGAGAGAAGCAAGCACAATGGGAGGATATTTAATTGGGGAAAAGGAAACTATGATACTATCAGACGTGAGTTGGGAACCATGGACTGGGAGCAATTGCTCCATGGAAAGGCCACTATAGACATGTGGAGACGGTTTAATGAACAGTTGTTGCGAGTGATGCATAAATGTGTCCCTCTGAGACAGGCAAGAAGCGGTAAGATAAAGGAACCTTGGATGAAGAGAGCAGAGGAGCTTCTAGTCAAAAGTAAGAAGGCTGTTTACGGAAGGTGGAGGAAGCAAGGGTCTTGCTCAGCACTAGAGGATTACAGGCAGGCGAGGAAGGAGCTCAAAAATGGTCTGAGGAGAGCCAGGAGGGGGGCAGAAAAAAGGCTTGACAGGAAGGATTAGGGAGAATCCAAAGACATTTTACACGGATGTGAGGAGTAAGCCAATGATCAATGAAAGAGTAGGGCCGATCAGGGATAGCATAGGGAAATTGTGTGTAGTCTGAGGGGGTAGGGGAAGCCCTGAATGAGTTTTTTGCTTCTGTCTTTACTAACAAAAAAGGACCTTGTAGTGAATGAAACCATTGAGGAGCAGGTAAGCATGCTGGAATAGATAGAGATTGAGGAAGTTGATGTGCTGAACATTTTGACAAACATTAAGATTGACAAGTCGCCAGGGCCAGACCAGATTTGTCCTCGGCTGCTTTGGGAAGTCAGAAATGAGATTGCTTCGCTGCTTGCGAAGATCCTTGCATCCTCGCTCTCCATTGGAGTCGTAATTGAGGACTGGAGGGAGGCAAATGTAATTCCTCTCCTCAAGAAACGAAATAGGGAAATCCCCGGCAATTACAGGCCAGTCAGTCTCACGTCCGTCATCTGCAAGGTGTTAGAAAGGATTCTGAGGGACAGGACTTCTGACCATCTGGAAGAGCATGTCTTGAGTAAATGCAATCAACATGGCTTTGTGAGGGGCAGGTCATGCCTCACAAACCTTACTGAGTTCTTTGAGGA
>NW_025215361.1:3145-14413 GCF_004010195.1 Chiloscyllium plagiosum
GGAAATTGACAGGATGCAGAGATGGGCTGAGAGGTGGCAGATGGAGTTCAATCTGGATAAATGCAAGGTGATGCATTTTGGAAGGTCAAATTTGAAAGCTGAGTACAGGATTAAAGAAAGGATTCTTGGTAGTGTGGAGGAACAGAGGGATCTTGGTGTGCAGGTACATAGATCCCTTAAAATGGCTATCCAAGTGGACAGGGTTGTTAAGAAAGCATATGTTGTTTTGGCTTTCAATAACAGGAGGATTGCGTTTAAGAGTCGTGAAATCTTGATGCAGCTCTATAAAACTTTGGTTAGAACGCACTTGGAATACTGTGTCTAGTTCTGGACGCTCTATTATAGGAAAGATGTGGATGCTTTGGAGAGGGTTCAGAGGAAGTTTACCAGGATGCTGCCTGGAATGGAGGGCTTATCTAACAAAGAGAGGTTGACTGAACTCGGACTGTTTTCAGTGGAAAAAAGAAGGAAGATAGGGGACCTAATTGAGGTATACAAGATAATGAGAGGTATAGATAGAGTTGATAGCCAGAGAATTTTTTCCCCGAGCAGAAATTATTAACACGAGGGGTCATAGTTTTAAGCTGTTTGGCTGAAAGTATCGAGGGGATATCAGAGGCGGGTTCTTTACACAGAGAGTTGTGAGAGCATGGAATGCGTTGCAAGCAGCAGTTGTGGAAGCAAGGTCATTGGGGATATTTAAGAGACTGCTGGACATGCATATGGTCATAGAAATTTGAAGGTTCATACATTAGGTTTACCTTACATGAGGATCAATGGTCAGCACAACATCGTGGCTGATGGGCCTGTTCTGTGCTGTACTGTTCTATGTCCTAAGTTCTATGTACCTTTCGAACATCTGCACCTGTACTGACAGATAGTGCTCCCTCAAAACCTCAAAACCTTAGAAACCATCCCCTCAGTATGTTTATCCCCAAAGCACCTCGACAGAACATTCATGCCCTCAACACCTCAGAAAGCAAACCTGTTTCCCCCTTGGACCGTGTTCCTCCCCAAACCTGTTCTCACTGTGATGACCCACAGCCACCCCAAAGACTGGAGCCCAGGGCCCAGAACATCATTTGGGTCTCTGGATTGATCATAGAATCCTGAAGATATTGAAGCAGGCCATTCGGCCTATCAGGTTCACACTGACCCACGGCAGAGCATCCCACCCACCTTCTCTATCCCTGGATCCCTTCATTTCCTCTGGCTAACCCACTTAGCCTGCACATCTTTGGACAGTGAGAGGGAACTGGAGCACCCGGAGGCAGACATGGGGAGAATGTGCCAACTCCACACAGACAGTCGCCCGAGGCTGGAATCGAACCCGGGTGGGGTGAGGCAACACTGAGCCCTCGTGGCAATCCCACCATCTCCTCCCCGTTGATGACCGTTGGATGTCTATACCCGGGGAGTATCTAACTTGTATAGCGTTTATTTCAGAAAGATTAGGGACAAGGGCAATGCCTCCACAAGCTCAAGATGCTTGATCCCCCTCGAAAATATATTTATATCAATATCAAGAAGAGACTTTATTCACAAAAAAACGTTACGTGCAAACATAGTCACTAAAGTTCGGTTCTGTACAGTCTTTACAACAAGTCTTTGCAATGACATATATCCTCCCCTTGGCTGATTAACTGAAATGTTAGCTCTGAGCTATTCCTTCTGAATTAACATCACAAAGTTACATTGAGAAGATCTTTGTGAAGTGCCTGTGTTCTGTATCTGTTCTCCCATGTACCCTGCCCTCCGAATACAATACCTTACAAAGCCTTAAACTTGTTTGTCAACTTTCAGCAGAAGCAGCCTCAGGGCATTGAACACGGACTGAATTACTCAGTGACGCT
This sequence comes from Chiloscyllium plagiosum, assembly GCF_004010195.1. NCBI lineage: Eukaryota > Metazoa > Chordata > Chondrichthyes > Orectolobiformes > Hemiscylliidae > Chiloscyllium > Chiloscyllium plagiosum. Next base: position 4,999 of record NW_025215361.1, read on the forward strand.
TGGATCAGGTCAGATCAAATTCTCAAGCAAACAGTTGGCTGGGGAAATTCTGTTGCAACTGTGAAGAGAGAGAGGAACAATTCACATTTCAAGTGAACCTTCCTCAAAACGGTCTGTTCTGAAGAAACTTTCCCACAGAAATCACTGGATTGAAAGGTGAACTCTCTCTCTGTCTCTATCTCCCTCTCCCTTCAGAGATGCTGCCGGACATGCTTAGTTTCTTTAGCAATCTCTGTATTGATGTTTCAGGTCTTTAGAGCGTCCGTACAGATTGATTTTAGTGTTGAATTCTCAAGCTTGCTCTGTTCAAGGGATTGACAAAGGGGATCAGTTACCACAGCTAACAGGTTCGTGATGCCAACATTGTTGGCTCAATCTCTATCATGTCTGAAATTACCATGAAGGCCCCAGCTTCTCAACCTCGCCCCTCACCTGAGGTGTGAGACTCACCAGACCTCTCTCTCTGGCAAGAGAGTAGCTCTCGGGTCCTCCTGGTCTGTACTAACTTCCCAACTTTAACAGGGCACTCCAGTAAGAGAGCTCTTTACCTCGTTCAGGTCAACATCCTGGAGCTCCCTCCCTATCATCACTGTGGGACACCCAAGGACTGCAGCAGGAGAGTACAGCTCACCCCACCTTCCAGGCAACTATTAGAGGGTGTGGGAATCACATACAAGCCACATGTGAAAATACGTTTTATAACAGGGTCATGGTGGATGGTCACTAACTCTGTTTCTTTACCTGTGTTGAAATCAGCGGAATGAAGATGCTAAGGGTGGGTTGAAAATGACAATGATAGCCTTTCGTAGGTTGGTGTTTATTAGAATTTGTATCGACAGTATGATTGAGCACTTATTCAAGGGCATGCAGGTAGCTGCCAGAGGAAGTGATGGGGGCTGGTACAATTGTGACATTTAAAAGGCATCAGGATGAGTATGTGAATAGGAAGGGTTTAGAGGGATATTGGCCAAGAGCTAGCAAACTGAACGAAATAAGATGAGAATATTTGGTTGGTATGGACGAGTTGGACAGGAGGGTCTGTTTCCAAGCTGTGCAACTCTGTGACTCTGTCCCTCTGGATAGTCTATTTCAGAGAGTTTCAGACAGGGCTTGGTTTGTGTGTCTCTCTCAGGCTTCCTCAGAATCTGCAAACCCTATGTCTCCAAATTTCCACAAGACTCTATGAAATAGAAAAAAGGAGGGTCAGTGCTGAGGGAGTGCTGCACTGTCAAAGAGTCAGTACTAAGGGAGCGGTGCATTCTCAGAGGGTTAGTACTGAGGGAGCGCTGCACTATAAGAATGTCAGAACTAAAGGAGCGCTGCACTGTCAAAGAGCTGCACTGTCAGAGGGTCAGTACTGAGGGTGTACCGCACTGTCACACTGTCGGTATGGGGGCAGTGCCACACTGTCAGATAGTCAATACTGAGGGAGTTCTGCGCGTGTGAGCGTCAGTACCGAGGGAGTGCCGCACTGCCAGATGGTCAGTACTGAGGGATCACTGCACTGTCAGAGGGCCAGTACTGAGAGACTCCTGCATTGCCAGAGGGTGAGTACTGAGGGATCACTGCACTGTCGAACAGTCAGTAGTGAGGGACTCCTGCATTGCCAGAGGGTGAGTACTGAGGGATCACTGCACTGTCAGAGGGCCAGTACTGAGAGACTCCTGCATTGCCAGAGGGTGAGTACTGAGGGATCACTGCACTGTCAGAGGGCCAGTACTGAGAGACTCCTGCATTGCCAGAGGGTGAGTACTGAGGGATCACTGCACTGTCAGAGGGCCAGTACTGAGAGACTCCTGCATTGCCAGAGGGTGAGTACTGAGGGATCACTGCACTGTCAGAGGGCCAGTACTGAGAGACTCCTGCATTGCCAGAGGGTGAGTACTGAGGGATCACTGCACTGTCAGAGACAGTCAGATGGTCTATATTGAGTGAGTGCTGCATGTAAGAGGGTCAGTACTGGGAATGCTGCACAGTCAGATGGTCAGTGCCGAGAGAGAGCTGCACTGTCAGAGGGTCAGTACGGAGGGAGCGCTGCACTGTCAGAGGGTCAATACTGAGGGAGTGCTGCACTGTCAGAGGGTCAATACTGCGGGAGTGCTGCACTGTCAGAGGGTCAGTACTGAGGGAACGGTGTGTTCTCAGAGGGTTAGTCCGGAGGGAGCGCTACACTGTAAGACTGTCAGAACTAAAGGACCGCTGCACTGTCAAAGAGCTGCACTGTCATAGGGTCAGTACTGCAGGAATGCTGCACTGTCAGAGGGTCAGTACTGCTGGAGTGCTGCACTGTCAAAGAGTCAGTACTGAGGGAGCGGTGCATTCTCTGAGTGTTAGTACTGAGGGAGCGCTGCACTATAAGAATGTCAGAACTGAAGGAGCGCTGCACTGTCAAAGAGCTGCACTGCCAGAGGGTCAGTACTGAGGGTGTACCGCACTGTCACACGGTCGGTATGGGGACAGTGCCACATTGTCTGACGGTCAGTACTGAGGAAGTTCTGCACTGTGTGAGCGTCAGTACCGAGGGAGTGCCGCACTGTCAGAGGGTTAGTACTGTGGGAGTGCAGCGCTGTCAGAGGGTCAGCACTGAGGGAGTGCTTCAAAGTCAGAGGGTCAGTACTGAGGGAGTGCTGCACTGTCATAGGGTCAGTACTGAGGGAGTGCCGCACTGACAGAGGGTCAGTACTGAGGCATTGCTGGACTATCAGAAGTGCAGGAATGAGGCAGTGCCGCACTGTCAGAGTGTCAGTACTGAGGGTGTTCTGCTCTGTCGGAGGATCAGCACTGAGAAAATGCCACGTTATCGGAGGTTCAGACCGAGGGAGTGCTACACTATAACAGCATCTGTATTGAGGGAGTGCCACATTGTATGAGTGTCAGTACTGAGGGAATGCTGCACTGTAGAAATGTCAGTACAAAGAGAGTGCTGCAGAGTCCGAGGGTCAGTACTGAGGGAGTTCTGCTCTGTTGGAGGTTCAGTACTGAGAAAATGCCACGTTATCGGGGGGGTCAGTACTGAGGGAGTGGTGCACTTTCAGAGCATCTGTATTGAGGGAGTGCCACATTGTCGGAGGGTCAGTACTGAGGGAATGCCACACTGTTTGAGTAACAGTACTGAGGGAGCGCTGCACTGTAGAAATGTCAGTACAAAGAGAGTCGTGCAGAATCCGAGGGTCAGTACTGAGGGAAAGCTGTTGTGTCAGACCGTCATTTCTGAGGGAGTGTTGCAGTTTCAAAGGATCAGTGCTGCGGGAGAACGGCACTGTCAGAGAGTCAGTTCTGAGGGAACGCTGCACAGTGAGAGGGTCAGTACTGAGGGAGTGCTGCACTGTCAGAGGGTCAGTACTGAGGGAGTGCTGCACTGTCAGAGGGCCAGTACTGAGGGATTGCATCACCGTCAGATGTGCAGGGCCAAGGGGCTGTTGCAGTGTCAGAGCGTCAGTTCTGAGGGAGTACTGAACAATCATAGGATGCGCCACATTGTCTGAAAGTCAGTATGAAGGTGCGCTACACTGTGGGATGGTCAGTATACGTGTAATGCTACACTGTCAGAAGATCAGTTCAGAGGGACTGCTGCACTGTCAGAGGGTCAGTTCAGAGGGAGTGCTGCACTGTCAGAGGGTCAGAACTAACGGAGTGCTGCACTGTCAGAGGGTCAGTACTGAGGGAGTTATTAGATTAGATTAGATTACTTACAGTGTGGAAACAGGCCCTTCGGCCCAACAAGTCCACACCGACCCGCCGAAGCGCACCCACCCAGACCCATTCCCCGACATTTACCCCTGCACCTAAAACTACAGGCAATTTAGCGTAGCCAAATCACCTGACCTGCACATCTTTTATGTGGGAGGAAAGCAGAGCACCCGGAGGAAACCCATACAGACACGGGGAGAATGTGCAAACTCCACACAGTCAGTCGCCTGAGGCGGGAATTGAAACCGGGTCTCTGGCGATGCGAGGCAGCAGTGCTTACCACTGTGCCACCGTGCCACCCATTGAGGGAGTGCTACACTGTCAGAGGGTCAGTACTGAGGGAGTGCAGCACTGTCAGAGGGTCAGGGCTGTGGGAGGGCTGCACTGTCAGAGGGTCAGTACTGAGGGAGTGCTGCACTGTCAGAGGGTCAGTATTGAGGGAGCCCTGCACTGTGAGAGGGTCAGTACTGAGGGAGTGCTGCACTGAGTGGGTCAGTACTGAGGGAGTGCAGCACTGTCAGAGGGTCAGGGCTGAGGGAGTGCTGCACTGAGTGGGTCAGTACTGAGGGAGTGTCGCACTGTCAGAGGGTCCGTTCTGAGGGCTTGCTGGACTGTCAGAGGGTCAGTTTGAGGGAGAGCTGCACTGTCAGAAAGTCAGCACTGCGGGTGTGCTGTACCTTCGGAGGGTCAGTACTGTGGAAATGCTGCACTGTCAGAGGGTCATTACTGAGGGATTGCTACACTGTGAGAGGGTCAGTACTGAGGGAGTGATGCACTGTCAGAGGGTCAGAACTGAGGGAGTGCTGCACTGTCAGCGCATCAGTCTGGGGGATACCTGCATTGTAAGAGAGTCAGTACTGAGTGAGTGCCACACTATCAGATGCGCTGAATGGCCTAATTTCTGCTCCCATGTCTTGTGGTCTACGAGGAATATCTAGAATTGTTCAGTACATTTCTGCCTCTGCTTCCTACAGACCCTGCTCAGAAATGATTCCCACGTCCAGATTCCAGAGACTGTGTTCGAACAGACAGTCTTCATTTGGTTACCACCCTCTTTTCCCAGGGATCAAGTTTTCGTTTCGCGTGCCTTACCTGCCAGCTCAAAGGGATATTTTCATTTTGCAGGGCTGAGGTTTATTCCTCAGCTTCCGTGTTCTCATCCCCAGTGAATCCCATTGCCCCACACTCAGCACAGTCGTGTGTTCCTTATTTTTGAGCTGCCCAATGCTAAGCCACATCCAGAATGACATCCTACTCTCCTCCAAATCGTATCGCAGGCTAATTGCCTGGGAGCGAGGAGTGCTAAGAGAGGAAATAAAAATCTGAAAGCACCTTACAGTGACATTAAGGGTGAATTGATAATGAGAGAAAGAGGAGGTTGTGGAACACGGTGAGAATCTGTGCATGACCCAGAGGCTACAGTGAATGGATGCAGTTTGTCAGCGCTCATTGGGACAGGGTTGATATGAAATCGTGAAGATGCTCTGTCATACAATTAAATGAATAAGCATATATATAGAGAGAGAGATGGTTCTGAGTGGTCTGGCCTTACTACAACCCAATAAATCTCCAAAGACGGTGGTAATGTATCTCAGTTTACCGAATGAGGTGATGGAGGAAGTAGCAGGTACACTTGCAAACATTTTCAAATCCCCTCTGGCCACAGGAGAGATGTCGTCGGACTGACCATGTGGTACTGTTATTCAAGAAAGAAGATGGGATATACCAGGCAGCTACAGGCCAGTCAGGCTAATACCGTGGGTGGGGCGTCTGTTGGAAGCAATTTTGGGAGATAGAATTAATCAGCATTTACAGAGACTGGAGTTCATGAAGAACAGTCAGAATGGTTGTGTTAAGGGGAGGTCAGGTCTGACCAATGGGATTGCACTTTTTAAGGAGGTGCCCAGGTGTGTAAATAAGGGCAATTCTTTCCTGTCGCCTGCTTGGAGGTCAGTAAGGCTTTTATCAGGGTCCATATTGGAAACTGATAGTGAACATAAACACTCAAGATCCAAGGAATTTGGTGCAGAATGCTGAGTGGCAGGAAGCAAACAGTGATGGCCCAGTGAGAAATCTCTGTCTGTTCATGTCTCACTGTTGGGGTCTTGCTGATGTGGTTGATAAAAAAGATTTAGATTTGAATGGTGGATGGTTAATCATTGGATTCATGAAAGATATGAAGATTGGTGAGGTGATAAATACTGAGGATTATAGCCTTAGGTTACAGAAGGATGTAGATGGCCTTGTCAGATGTACCGATCAGTGGCAACAGTTGAGGTGCCTGAAGACTGGAGGGTGATTAATGATGTGCCATTATTGAAGTAAGGCTGCAAGGAACAGCCATTGAACTATGGAGCTGTGAGCCTGATGGCAGTGGTGGGTAAGCTGTTGGAGGGCATTCTGAGAGACAATTTACGTGCATTTGGAAAAGCAAGAATTGATTAGGGATGGTCAGCTTGGCTTTGTTTGTGAAAATGATGTGCCCAACTTGATAGAGCTTTTGCAGGGATGACCAAGGAGACAGATGAGAAGGTTTCACATGGGACACTGCTGAGTAAAAGGTTAGATGAGATGGCATCCAAGGAGAGAGGACAGCACGGTGCCTCAGTGTTTGATTCTAACTCCCGGTGACAGTTTGTGTGGAGTTTACACATTCTCTCTGTATCTGTGTGGGTTCCCTCCGGGTGATCCAGTTTCCTCCCACCGCCCAAAGATGCCATGGGAAATGCAGCATTACAGGGCTAGAGTAGAGGATGTGAGTCTGGGTGGGATGCTGTTCAGACAGTCAGTGTGGAGCCAATGGACGAAATGGCTTGCTTCTACACTGTAGGAATTCTAAAATTAATCCAGAGAGACAAGTAATGTCTTGGGGCCTGGGCTCCAATCTTGGACAGGGGTGGATGTGGTCCTTACAGTCTGAAGGGATTTGAACGCAATCTGAGGGGGAAGCTGGGCTGAGCCCTGAGTCCTGAAGTGTTGAGGATATGAATGTTTTGTGGAGCCACTGTCTAAGGGGCTTTGGGCTTAAACACAACAAAGTGATGCTTTCTTCGGTACTGAGGGAGCACTATCTGAGGTATTGAGGAAGAACTTTCTGAGGTATTGAGGGAGAACTATCTGAGGAATTGAGGGACCATTATCTGAGGTACTGAGGGAGAACTATCTGAGCTATTGAGGTAGCACTTTCGAAGGAATTAAGGGAGTACTATCTAAGGTACTCAGGGAGAAATATCTGAGGTACTGAGGGAGCACTATCTGAGGTATTGAGGGAGCACTATCTGAGGTATTGAGGGAGCACATTCTGAGGTATTGAGGGAGCACTTTCTAAGGCACTGAGCGAGCACTTTCTGAGGTATTGAGGGAGCACTTTCTGAGGTATTGAGGGAGCACTTTCTGAGGTACTGAGGGAGCACTTTTTGAGGTACTGAGGGAGCACTGTCTGAGGTACTGAGGGAGCACGTTCTGATGTATTGAGGGAGCACTTTCGGAGGTACTGAGGAAGCACTTTCTGAAGTATGAGGGTGCACTGTCTGAGGTATTGAGTGTGCACTATTTGAGGTATTGAGGGAGCACTTTCTGAGGTATTGAGGGAGCACTTTCTGAGGTATTGAGGGAGAACTATCTAAGGTACTGAAGGAGCACTTTCTGAGGTACTGAGGGCGCACTTTCTGAGGTATTGAGGGAGCACTTTCTGGGGTATTGAGGGAGCACTTTTTGAGGTATTGAGGGAGCACTTTTTGAGGTATTGGGGAGCACTATCTGAGGTATTGAGGGAGAACTATCTGAAATATTGAGGGAGCACTTTCTGAGGTATTGAGGGAGCATTATCTTAGGTATTGAGGGAGCACTATCTGAGGTATTGAGGGAGCACTATCTGAGGTATTGAGGGAGAACTATCTGATATATTGAGGGAGCACTTTCTGAAGTATTGAGGGAGAAATATCTGAGGTATTGAGGGAGCACTTTCTGAGGTATTGAGGGAGCACTTTCTGAGGTACTCAGGAAGCACGTTCTGAGCTATTGAGGAAGCACTGTCTGAGGTACTGAGAGAACACTTTCTGAGGTACTGAGAGAGCACTTTCTGAGGTATTGGGGAGCACTGTCTGAGGTATTGAGGGAGCACAATCTGAAGTATTGAGGGAGCACTTTCTGAGGTATTGAGGCAGCACTTTCGTAGGTATTGAGGGAGCACTTTCTGAGGTACTGAGGGAGCACTTCCTGACGTACTGAGGAAGCACTATCTGAGGTACTGAGGGAAAACTATCTGAGGTACTGGGAAAGCACTTTCTGAGGTACTGAGGGAGAACTATCTAAGGTACTGAGGGAGCACTTTCTGAGATATTGTGGAAGCACTTTTTGAGATATTGAGGAACACTATCTGAGGTACTGAGGAGCACTTTCTGACGTACTGAAGAATCATTATCTGAGGTACTGAGGGAAAACTATCTGAGGTACTGAGCAAGCACTATCTGAAGTATTGAGGGAGAACTATCTGAGGTATTGAGGCAGAATTATCTGAGATATTGAGAGCATTTTCTGAGGTATTGAGGGAGCACTTTCTGAGGTATTGAGGGAGCACTTTCAGAGGCATTGAGGGAGCACTTTCTGAGGTACTGAAGGAGCACCTTCTGAGGTACTGAGGGAACTCTTTCTGATGTATTGTGGAGCACTGTCTGTGGTACTGAGGGAGAACTTTCTGAGGTATTGAGTTAGCACCTTCTGAGGTACTGAGGGAGCACTTTCAGAGGTATTGAGGGAGCACTGTCTGAGGTACTGAGGGAACTCTTTCTGAGGTATTGGGGAGCACTTTCTGAGGTGCTGAGGGAGAACTGTCCGGGGTACTGAGGGAGCACTTTCTGAGGTACTGAGGGAGCACTTTCTGAGGTACTGAGGGAGCACTATCTGAGGAATTGAGGGAGCATTATCTGAGGTACTGAGGGAGAACTATGTGAGCTATTGAAGGGGCACTTTCTGAGGTATTGAGGTGCCACTTTCTGAGGTATTGAGGGAGCACTATCTGACGTATTGAAGGAGAACTATCTGCGGTATTGAGGTAGCACTATCTGAAGTATGGAAGGAGCACTATCTGATCTATTGAGGGAGATTTATCTGAGCTATTGAGGGAGAACTATCTGAAATATTGAAGGAGCACTTTTTGAGTTACTGAGGGAGCACTTTCTGAGGTACTGAGGGAGCACTATCTGAGGAATTGAGGGAGCATTATCTGAGGTACTGAGGGAGAACTATGTGAGCTATTGAAGGGGCACTTTCTGAGGTATTGAGGTACCACTTTCTGAGGTATTGAGGGAGCACTATCTGACGTATTGAAGGAGAACTATCTGCGGTATTGAGGTAGCACTATCTGAAGTATGGAAGGAGCACTATCTGATCTATTGAGGGAGATTTATCTGAGCTATTGAGGGAGAACTATCTGAAATATTGAAGGAGCACTTTTTGAGTTACTGAGGGAGCACTTTCTGAGGTACTGAGGGAGCACTATCTGAGGAATTGAGGGAGCATTATCTGAGGTACTGAGGGAGAACTATGTGAGCTATTGAAGGGGCACTTTCTGAGGTATTGAGGTACCACTTTCTGAGGTATTGAGGGAGCACTATCTGACGTATTGAAGGAGAACTATCTGCGGTATTGAGGTAGCACTATCTGAAGTATGGAAGGAGCACTATCTGATCTATTGAGGGAGATTTATCTGAGCTATTGAGGGAGA
>NW_025215361.1:16438-17862 GCF_004010195.1 Chiloscyllium plagiosum
TTTGTGTATGTGTGTGTGAGAATGTGTGTGTGTGTGTGTGTGTGTATGTAAACTAGCCAATCTTGTTGGGTGCTCATGAATATAAAATCCAGCTGCTGTTTCAGGTGAATTGGTCCTTGTGTCTCCAAAGACACGAAATCTGTCAAGGTGGCTTAACTGGGGGAAAGAGAGTGCTGTTCATTCCCGTGGGTAAACCTTCCCCACGCACTAACATCCCTCTAGCAGTGCAGTGAGTAGTCCTGCACACAGTGCTCCAGGTACAAACCAATGTAATGTCACCGTAGTCTTACCAGAGCATGAGACAGCTCCTCATTAGAGAGCGGTGTCTGGTGGGAATTTAATCACTGGGTCACTGTGCCAAGCTGAGGGGAGAGGTTGGGAAGGAGAGTCCTTCAGGGTAACCCCAGCTGGTGTGGGAATTGAACACACGCTGTTGGTTTTACTTTGTATTATAAACCAACTGTCCAGCCAACTGAGCTAACTGACTTCACTCCAGGGACGTGCCCTGTATAACCCAATCATAGCCAGCCTGCACCTCAATAGAAGCCAGGAGCAAGGCCGCTTCCCCGAGACTGGCCTGCTCCGCCTTACAGTGAGAGACTGAGGGGAACCTCAAGGAGATTTCCCTTCTCACTGAGAGGCTGCAAATCCAATCCAAATCAGGCTGGTACCCTCCAAGACTCACGGAAGAGTGCAGCCCTCTACAGGTCAGGCCCTTGTGTCGTCCGAACCTCCAGTGGCTGGGCCAAGAGCTGGGAGATAGCATTAAGAACATAAGACCATCCGAAATAGGAACAGGAGACCATTCAGCCCCTCGAGCCTGCTCTGGTATTCAATAGGATCGTGGATGATTCAACATTCGATTTGGGAGCTGAAACTAGGACAATACAGAGACAGAGAATCAAATTATTCTGCCATGAGGAATCATCAGACGAAAGCACACACACACACACAGACACACACACGCACACACACAGACACACACAGGTACACACACACGCCGACACACAGACACACACACAGACACACACACACAGACACACGCACACACAGACACACACACACACAAACACAAACACACACAGTGGGATTCAGGCCGTCTGTGGGAACGGGGAGAGACAAAGGAGCAAAATGCTAGAGAGGGATCTGATCCCACAGATTTCACTGCTTCCCTCTCTCTCTGCGGCTCTCATGTCTATTTTTGTGTTCCCAGTTCTCTCTCCCACATCTTTCCTTCAATCCCTGTCTCTGTCCTCTTTACATTTCCCAGTGTTCTGCAAATCTCTCTCTGCATCTGTCTCTCAGCTCTGTGGGATCTTGCATCAGCTCTGCACGTCACTCTAGCCACATCACAGCCCCCACCACCACCCCACTCTCTCAGCTCTATGTCTCTGCTGTTGCAGCTCCTCTCTCTCTCTCTCTCT
>NW_025215361.1:17951-24008 GCF_004010195.1 Chiloscyllium plagiosum
GCCTGAACTTCTCTCCCTGTCTTTCTCTCCCCATTTTCACCTTGTATCTGTCTGACATTGTATTTTTCTTCCTGGAGATTCACTCTCTCTCTCTCTGTCTGTCTCTGTCCTGCTCTCTCTCAGTTCTTCTCACTTCCTCTCCCCCTTCGCCCCCTGCCTGTCTTTCTCTTGTTCTCTCCCTCCCTCTCGCTGTCTGTCCGTCCATCTCTCTTTCTCTCCTGTAGTTGCTCTCCCTCTTTCTCCCTGGACCCCTCCGCTCTGTCCCAGTGACTGGGGAAGGGGCATTGGGAAGAGTTTGCCTCAGTGCCTGGTCTCTCCCAGGATTTAATACGACTGTGGGGAGGGGGTGAATGGAAGGAACATTAAGTACTTTTCTGAGTGCGACTGAAAAAGAGAAAAAGAGAAAGAGAAAGGGAGAGTGACAAAAAGAGAGAGAGACGTGGAGAGAGTGGAGATGGAGAAGGTGGAGAGAGAGAAATGGGCAGTAAGAGTCAAGGGGGTGGAGTGAGAAAAGGACAGAGTGAGAGAGACAGGGAGAGAGAGAGAGAGAGAGAGAAGGACATATATTGAGGGAGAAGAACATTGTGTGTACTTGGCGATGGTTTTAGAGTGGGATCTTGCTGTGCATTACAGCAGTCAGTCAAAAGGCGAGTTAGTCCCTGCACTATGTCCTCCAGCCCAGGGGCTGTGAGTCTGTATGGGAAGGGGGAGAATGGGAGACACGGAGGAAGTGGGACAGCCAGAGACAGGGGGAGGGTTTGATGGGGTTTTGGGGTTGGTGGAGAAAGGCGGGGCTGTTATCAGAGACAGATGGAGGGAGGATAGCATGTGATGCAAATCTGAGACGGGGTGGAGAAGAGGTCTCCACAGGAAGGATAGTCAATGAGGCCATTCAGGGGCCAATCCTGAGGATCCTGAACAGGACCAGGATCGTTTAATGGGGGAGGGGGATGATGGGTAGAAAGGACTCCATTTGTGATGCAAACCTTCTGTATTTCTGGGACTGGGATCTTGCTGTACATTAAAACAGTCACAGACCAGTCAGTCAACCCAGACTCATTTACCGGTGTGAGAAAGTGAGGACTGCAGTTGCTGGAGAGTCAGAGTCACAAAGTGTGGAGCTGGGGAAGCACAGCAGGTCAGGCAGGAGAGTCGATAGTTCAGGCCTGACCTGCTGGGTTTTTCCAGCTCTACACTTTTCCACTCATTTCCCTCTGCCCCAGGGAGTGGGGCTCACAGCAATGTTGGGGGTGCAGCAAAATATTTGAGGGGGGCACAGTTGGTGAGGTAGTTATTTGGGAGGGAAGGTATTTGGGGAAGGGGATAAGTTTGGGAGGAGAGTGAAAATGAGGAGCAAAATATTTTTAAGGGGTTCAAAATTGGGTGAGCACTTTCAGGTCTGAAGTAAAGAAAAAGAGAAAGGGAGGGTGAGAAAAAGAGAGAGAGGTAGAGAGAGTGGGGATAGAGAAGGGGGATGAGAGAAAGATGGGGCAGAGACAGTCTGTGAGAGGGAGGGTGTGAGAGAAAGGCAGATTGAGAGAAAGAGACAGACAGGGAGAGAGAAGCACAAAGAGAGAAGGGGAAGTCAGACTGAGACAAACAGGCGTTAAAGCATGGACAGACTAAAGGGGTGACACTCAGTATTCCAGTTGGTTCAGCTCCCTCTCTCTCAATGGTTTTTCACACTCCCTCTCTCCCATGCTCCTGGGGTTTGCTTCAGCTTGTCTCGCTCCCTCTCTCTCTCCCTCTCTCTGGATGGTGAGCTGGTCTCTGTCCCTTGCCATGTTGGTAATCTTAGAAAGCCTCCAGAAAATTCAAGAGATCAGTCTGCAAGTGATCCCTGGTTTTGTTCATTTCTGGATGGTTTCCCAGAACTTTCTATACTTCTGGCCAATTCGGAGAATCAGTTAGTAGTTTGAAGCGTTGCTAATCATTTGGATGGCTTGTTTCTGTTAGTTTCTTTGTGTAGCAGGACCCAGTGCCTTCCTATCTGGGCCCTCCTTTGTTTGGTAGAGACGTTGTTAGGGATATGTCTGCCCAGGGGACCTGCTGCCTTTGCATTATGCTGATGGTGTAACCATCTGGCTTTTGTGATTTGGGAGTATAACTTGTCCAATATACCCAGCATCTCTTGGCTGTCTCTCTGTGTTTTAGCAAGTAGGCCGCAACATTTCACCCATTCCCCCTCCCCCACCCAGTCTTTTGAATAGAAAGAAGATTAAACAATGAATTACAAACCTAATTTTAAAAGCTGGTTATGTTTGTTGTCAGAGTAGCCTGCTGTTTGAGCGAAAGCCATTTTGTACATTGGTCAAACCGATTGTCATATGACTGATAAGTGATATCATAGAATCTCTACAGAGCAGAAACAGGCCCTTCAGCCCATCGAGTCCACAATGACCCTCTGAAGAGAATCCAACTCAGATCCATTCCCTGATGATATCTCTGAAACCCTGCATTTCCCATGGCTATTCCAGCTAAACTGAATATCCCTCGACACTATGGGCAATCTGTCAAAAATGTGCACCATTGAACAGTGGGAGAAAATCCATGCAGATGCAGGGAGAATGTACAAACTCCACACAGACAGTCGCTCAGGAGTGGAATCAAACCCAGGTCTCTGGCGCTGTGAGGTAACAGTGCTAACCATTGAGTGACTGTGGCTCTCCTGTTTCGACAAAACATATTCCGTTCTGAGAATCCATGCAGAATTGTGATGCATAGCCAACATCCAGTGAGCAGAATAAATGCAAGGGAATGAGACCTACTGGCTCAAACTCCTGGAATTCTCTCCCTAAGGACATTGTGGGTCCACCACCTGCAACAGTTCAAGGAGGCAGCTCACCACCAAAACCAGCTCCCGAGCAGCTACGGACAGGCAATCAATACTGGGCCCAGCCAGGAACACTCAAACGCTGCAAATGAATGAAACTGAGGTGATCACCCGGGGAGTTCCATCTACCTTCCAGCCCCTGGGGGTGAATCCAGGAATTATTCACCATGATCGTGTCCATCTGTTGCAGCCTGCAATCCTAACCACCGGTATCCCGAGATATATCAAGGTGAGTGCGGTTAGGACCACAGCTGATGTGAGAGGAGCCGAATTCGTTAATGACAGGCGGTGGGAATGTCATGGTATGACCTGTTCCTTCACATTTACGTATGTGTGGTCCCTGTCAATGTCCCCTCTATCTCAACAGCATGTGGGATGGAATCATGATAACCCATCCAAATACCTTTTTTAATGTAATTCCGATACTTTTGACTTCAAAGATTCCCATCCTAACTTTGTCACTTGGGATAATTGGAATCCCTCGCACCAAGCCCAGTGTCCCACCGAAAGTGTCCTTCCAGCTGTTACTAACCCAGCCCTTGGTGAGCTGCTGTAACTGACAGTGAGACATGTTAGTGTGGGTGTTCTCCTGGAACAAATACTTCCGCTGTTTGTCAATAATCTGGGATGGGACTTTTCTCGAGCAGTGAGGACCGCTGCCTTCATTTCATCATGGATGCCCCTCCCTCACTGTTGCCCCTCAGGGAGGGCTGAATGGTCTGGTGAACAAAGTCACATGGTGATTAATTTAGTTTGGTTGTCAGCATCCAGTCCGTGTATGACAGACTGTCGGTCTATCTCATCCAAAAATGTATCTGGGTTTGAGACAGGATCAAACAGAGTGGCCTTTTTGGTGCTGCCCACCAGCTGGGTGGCTGGAATGGCTATTGTGTACGAAGTGAGACCATCAGCTGTCTGACACTGTGTAACCAGAGACTTCATGGAATCTGAGTTCGGCTGTGGGCCAGCGCTGGCGGCAAAGGGTGCAGTTACCTGGGAGAAAGGCAGTGGGATTTTCCATCTGTGGGCAGGTGTGGATGTGTCAGTGTGGAGCCTGTCATTATCTCCCTGGGGAGGTAGAACCCCAAAGGCACACATTATCCCACTCTGGGAGGAGTCCTGGTTCCCTAGGGATTGTATTTGCTCCTGGCACCTCCTACTAGAGCCTGATGTGGGTTGCTCCGTGTTGTATGTGTACAGGACCCATGCAGCTGCTTGGAGCTCATACACTGTCCTTCCAGATTGTCAATGTAACCTGAGGCTGCCTCCCCATCTCCAGAGACCCCCCTTTCACTGGATTGGGCTCTTCCCAATTGTAACTGGAGTAGTCCCATGTGGGTGAGATTTTCCTGCAACCTTCTGTCCTGCTCATTGTGTCGGAGACCTAGCTCAGTCACAGCTTGTAGGTTTCCCTGGGGTGACTGAATCCCAGCTGCCTTATCCCAGCCGGGGAATTCTGCCGGACTGTTTCACATTTGTACCGGCTCATGTTCCTATTGCTTTCGCTGCTTCTGTATTATGGGTCACCTGGGTATACTCATAGAGTCATAGAGTTCTACAGCATGGAGACAGGCTCAAACTGGCCCATCCACACTAACCCCGTTTCCCTGCACTTGACCCATATCCTTCCAATATGTTCCTCTCCATGTATTTGTCCAAGTGCCTTTTAAATGTTATTGCATGTATACTCCTTGACCACTTCCGTTGGTAGTTCATTCCGCATGTGTGTAAACTCTGGGTAAAAGCGTTGTCCCCCAGGTTCCCTTTTAATCTTTCCCCTTTCACCCTAAACTGATGCACTTTCCTCCTCTATTCCCCAAGCCTTGGATAAAGATTGACTGCATTCACCCTATCCATGCCTCCCATGATCTTATACAACTCTATAAGGACACCCGTCAGTCTCCTACACACTAAAGAAAATGTCCCAGCTTGTCCAACCTTTCTCTATAACCGTCTAGTTAAGTTCTGGCAATATCCTTGTAAGTTTCTTCTGCACTCTTTCAATACAATAACATCCTTTGTATAGGAACGTGGGCAAAACTGATAACAATATTCCAAGTGCGGCCTCACCAACATCCTGCACAACTACAACAGCACTTCCCAACTTCGATATTCCATGCCCTAACTGATGAAGGGCTCATTGTGCCAAAAGCCTTCTACACTGCCCTGTCTCCCTGTGACTCCACTCTCAGAGAACCGTGCACCTGGAATCCACCATACTCCTTCAGGCCCTACCATTCACCACAAAACCCCTGTCTTGATTTGTCTTTCCAAAATGCTCGATCTCGCCCTTGTCTGTATTAAACTCCATTTGCCATTTCTCAGCCCAATTCCCAAGCTGATCAAGGCCCTGTGGCAATTGCTGAGAACCTCCCTCACTTACTTTAGTGTAATCTGAAAACTTACTAATTATGCCTAAAACATCCTCATCCAAATCATTGATATCGATAACAAACAGCAATGGGCCCGGCACTGACCAGCTCAGTGGCTCAGTGGTTAGCACTGCTGCCTTACAGCACCTTGGATCTGGGTTCAATTCCAACCTCACAGGATCCTCTGTGTGGGTTAGATCCTGTTAGGGTTAGATTTCCTAGAGGATGGAAACAGGCCATTCGGCCCAACAAGTCCACACCGATCTGCCGAAGAGTAACCCACCCAGAGCCATTCTCCCTACCCAATATTTACCCTGGACGAATGCACCTAGCAATATGGGCAATTCAGCCTGTCCAATTCGTCTGAACTGTACATTTTTGGATTGCGGGAGGAAACCGGAGCACCTGGAGGAAATCGACGGAGACACAGGGAGAATGTGTAAACTCCACACAGACAGTCACCCGAGGCTGGGGTCGAACCCGGGTCCCTGGCACTGTGATGCAGCAGTACCAACCACTGAGCCACCATGCCACACCAACTGAGTTTGTATGTTCTCCACGTCTCTGCGTGGGTTTCCTCCGGGTGCTCCGGTTTCCTCCCACAATCCAAAGATGTGCAGGTCAGGTAAATTGGCCATACTCAATTGCCTATGGTGTTCATGGATGTGTAAGTAAGTTGCATTAGTCAGGGGTAAATGTAGAGTAACAGGGTACGGGAATGGGTTTGGATGGAATAATCTTCAGAGAGCCAGTAGACTTGTTGGGCCGAAGGGCCTGTTTCCACAGAGGACGGATTCTATGATTCTATGACCGCTGAGGCCTACCACTAGTCACAGGCCTCCAGTCTGACTG
>NW_025215361.1:26033-28817 GCF_004010195.1 Chiloscyllium plagiosum
ACTACTTTCCATTAATTATATAAATGATTTGGATGTGAACATAGCAGGTATATTTAGTAAGTTTGCAGATGACACCAAAATTGGAGGTGTCGTGGAAAGTGAAGAATGTTCCTTCACATTACAATGGGATGGTGAACTGGTGGGCCAGTGGGCTGAGGAGTGGCAGATGGAGCTTCATTTAGATAAATGGGTGGTGCTGCATTTTGGGAAAGCAACTCTTCGCAGGACTTATACACTTAATTTAAAGGTCCCAGGGTGTGTTTCTGAACAAAAAGACCTTGGAGTGCAAGTTCATTGTTCCTTGAAAGGAGAATTGTGAGTCAATAGGGTAGTGAAGAAGGTATTTGGTATGCTTGTGTTTACTAATCAGTGCATTGAGTAGAGGAGTTGGGAGGTCATGTTGTGGCTATACAGGACATTGGATAAGCCACTTTTAGAATATTGCATGCAATTCTTGTCTCCTCCCTATTGGAAGGATATTGTGTAAATTGAAAGGGTTCAGTAAAGATTTACAAAGATGCTGACAGGATTGGAGGATTTGAGCTAAAGGGAGAGGTTAAATGGGTTGGGGCTGGAGGTTTATAAAACCATGAGAGGCATGATTAGGATTAACAGACAAGGTCTTTTCCCTGGGGTGGTGTAGTCCAGAACTGCAGTGCCTAGGTTCAAGATGAGAGGGGAAAGATATAAAAGGAATGTAAGGGACAACGTTTTGATGTGGAGTGTGTTGCGTGTATGGAATGACCTGCCAGATGAAGTGTGGAGACTGCTACAATTACTGCATTTAAAAGGCATCTGGATGGGTATACGAACAGGAAGGGTTGAGAGGGATTTGGGCCAAGTGCTGGCAAATGTGATGAGATTATGTTAGGATATGTGGGTGGCGTGGATGAGTTGGACCGGAGGCCCTGTTTCTGTGCTGTACCTCTCTATGACGGTAAATGTTTTGTTCTGTCCATTACCAGCCATACACTTCACTGTTTCCCCTGTTTACCTTGGTCAGTTCTCCTCTCAAACACATGGTTGTGATTGTAGGGTGTGCTTTCTAGTCACTTTAAAAATCCATCATCTCACTGAATTCCACTATACTGCAATTTCCCAGAGGATATCTCAATGTGACATTACTCCTTCCCTCAGCGTCATCACCCAACGGTCGATCTGAGATAGTCACTTCCCTGGCCATTTGCACAACGTGTTATTCAAACAAACACTGACACAAACATTCAAAGAGGAGTTTGGAGAACATTACTTTTGCCAAAGTGACTGTCCCAGATTATACAAAGACTGAAGTTTCCCAACATGATAACAGTGCCTTTGCAGTACACAGGAATTCATTGGAATGTGTAACAGGGTTGAGCAATGAAATGCTGTTCGGCAGCCTCAAAACTGTTCTCCTGCTTGTGTTTTTGACACGTGTTACACAGAATCTGCATTCAGGCTGATTCAGCTTCATCATCTGAGGCCAAATGCTTTCTCTATAATGCCTTTGTTAGCCATTACTGTCAGGGTTACCCATCGCGCACTCCCTGAGACCCCTCAAGGAGGTGTACAATAGAATATTCTTGTTCCACCTTTTATTCACAGTGTCACCACTAAATCACATTTATCTCGGTGCCACAGTCCATCCACCTTATTGCAGAGACTTCATCCAGTCCGAATAAAGAACATTACGACTGACTTTTTCCACAATTTCTTGTCACAGTCCAATTCACTGATGTACAGTTTCAGTTAAACTCTGTCTCTTCATGTTCCTTTCTGCTTGTCTTCAGCTACATTGCCATTTCTGTTTGGATTTGGAAAGCTCCTTTCATCTGAACCCTGGCCCTGCTTTCTCTCAGTCAGCTTAAAGTCCTGTACATAAGCCTACAGACATGATTGACCAGGACACTGGTCCCAGCAATTTTATGTGTAATTCACTCATGGGATGTTGCTGTCTCTGGCTGGCCAGCATCGCATGCCCACCCCGAGCTGCCCTTGAGCTGAGTGCCTTGCTGGATCATTACAGAGAGCAGTTTCGAGTCAACCCCATCGCTCTGGGTCTGGATCATGTGTAGGCCCGACCCGCTGCCTATAATAGATTTCCCACCTGAAAGGATATTAAGCAGTCAGATGGTATACTGGACACCGGCATTAACATCTGGATGAACAGTCAGGGGAGAATAGCACGAGGCCATCACCTGTCCCACTCGTAGTTCACCCGTCAGTGAGTACTGATGCCCGTGCACCATGAATCACATCCCTTTCATCATGACCATTGTGTGATCCTGATACCGTCCTGCACTCTGGTGATATCACTCAGTCTCTCACCATGTGGTATCCCTCACTGTGTGGGTCTAATTGCTGCCTCTTTCAACATCTCTCGCTCTTGCAGCTACTCCACATCCTGAGCCAACAGAATTCTCCACTCCAGAGGGACACAGCAGCACAGGCCAGGGATGGAGCCTGGGATTTTCCAAGTCTCTATGGGATTCAGTGTTATTCTACATGTTTAACCCTCACTGCTTCAGTCTAATTTCCCATTCTGTCTGTTTCTCTGTCTCCTGCAGGTAATCAGGATGTTCCTGTCGCAGCCGAATTCCTAACTCCTGTCTCATCCATAACCGCATCAAAGAGAGAGAGATGGAGAGGGAGATCTGGAGCCTTCAGTAAATCCTGCAGCCGGTAAGATCACTCACAGTAAACAGCACAGGGAGGGGTTAGTGGCCTTCTGCATTCAGACCCGGAAGACAGGACATAGATACAGAGCTGGCAAGGTACAGCTACATCCTAGGCTTCATTCCCACC
>NW_025215361.1:33616-38803 GCF_004010195.1 Chiloscyllium plagiosum
TCAGATTCTGTGCAGAGAACAAGTTAAGCATCTCAAGTGCAATTATTTTGCAATGGACTCGTGGTAAGAAGGGACTTGAAACAGCTGTATTCGGAACTAACAAAGGCACAAAGGATGGTTTATTCAGAAGTTGCACTAAAACTGAGGAGGAGACTGGATGTCACAATGGTTGTACTGGAAAGCATTGGTCAATGGGGAAGATATGGAGATATAAACTGTGCCGGAGGAAATGAATCAAAGAGGTTGAGAACCGTTTGTTTCATCCTCACATATTGGTGAGCAATTTGTATTGAGTAATTTGCTCGTTATAATTTCTAAGGAATGGAATCTTTGATTGGAAATGAAAACGTTGACTTGCACCTTTCCACAATTTACATCTCATGATCATCAATTCAGTTCAGACCGTTTCTCTAGACATCTCGAGTGATTTACCAGGAATACCAACTATAGCATGGATAGGATAGCAACCAGCTTGAATAACCATCAGTACATCTTCAATCCGCGATACTAATGACATCCAAGGCTGGGAAAGCCAATAAAGACCCCAGAATAAACTCCTGCCCATTGTTGGAACATTCCAGTCTAGTGTTGTCAGATTCTAATTCATTGTTGGAACATTCCAGTCTAATGCTATCAGTTTTTGATCTCTCCTCACCCTCTCCCCGAAAGCTGCAGCTCCCTGTTACTGGTGTGAGTGATGCTTCTGAAAATACGATGGGATAAAACACTGAAAGCATTCCCTTATTCATAGAAGGGAGAAACTCTCTGGGGACGCATAGGATGCATGGAGACTGACATAATCACAATCGCTGAATACACAGCTCCGTTAATCCCTTTCAATTCAATACTATTTCATTAAAGTTCAAAATAACTTTGAACATTCATGCATTCTGTGTGTGATATGTGAGTATGACTGAAGGAAGGAATGTTGGAGATAGAAGATTAATTGTGTGTAATCATTCAGTCTGCCTTAGATATGGAAATAATACCAGAGGTTTAACAGAACATAAATATGCTTCTCTGCTCATAAATGGATAAGCAAATCTTGTATCTACAGGTCAGTCATTGCAATATCAGTAAAACATTGAGAGAACATTTTCATCCATGATATGATGGCAAAATGTGCCTGAGAAAATGTGGTTGTATAACAAACAAACGGCATGGATATGTTCACGGGGAATTGTACATGACAAACACAATTTAGATTGTTATTCCAGAATCAGAGAGGGCAGGTGTGGGTCACATTGTTGATGTTATCGATGATAAGGAGCTGTGATGAAGTATCATTTATTGGACCTCATTTACATTTTGATTATGACATTGGGAAAAAGAGAGAAGAATGAGAGGACTCGGGGACATGGCTGTTCAGTCTATGCGGAGGTACAGTGATGTTACCCAATCACTAGCATTGGCTCATTACTCTTTATAAATCATTTGAAAAAGAGATTCAAGGATACATCTACAATGACGAATTAGCAGAGACAATGTTAATGAGATGCATTTATGCAATACAAAATACAGGTAAAAATGATTTTCGGTACAGACCGAAATATGCAAACTACAGACACAAAGTTGTTAAACTGCACTCCTGATATGGAGCTATATAAATTGAAATGTGAATTACAAAACAATGGAAGTGGTGTGCAATATCAATCATTATTTGATCCACAGCTGAGATCTTGATTTCCCCTCTGTCAGTGTGATGGAAAACTAACAAAATTAACGTTTTCTGAGAAACCTGAAAAAGATTGTTATGCTAATTCTAAAACATTTCTGAACTTTGCAAACAATTTGCTGAATTTATGCAGTCGAGGAGAAATTAACGTTTTCTGAGAAACCTGAAAAAGATTGTTATGCTAATTCTAAAACTTTTCTGAACTTTGCTGAATTTATGCAGTCGAGGAGACAGCCTGTCTTTGCTGAACTTTTTAAACATTCAAACTGGCCTGGCAAGCAGTTGAATTCAGAAGAAAGGTTAAGGAAAACAACAAGACAGTTATGTGCACGGCAAGGAATGAGAAAATGAGAACTCGAATTTTTTCCTGCCCTTGTCCTTGAGCGTGTGATAAGAATAGTACAAAAAGAATTTATGAATTTTGTTCAGGGCCCTTACACAAGGCGTTTTTGCCAAGTGTGTTGGCTCCCTGCAGTGGTTAAAAATAAAGCTTTTTCCTTGTTCTTGCTAGTATCTGAGTTCAGTCAGCTTAATTTCCACGACACTAAACCTGGGACTCGTCAAGGATCCCGCGTTTGGGTGAGATTCTGAAGATTCCCAGGAGGCGCAGGCGCCAGCGAATTCATGATCTTTCACCTCATTTCGAGCGTTGAATTGGCCCCTTTATGTGAGTGGACTGGGAATCTGCAGATTGCCCCAGCGCCAGGATTCGAATTGAATGGTGTCGGGGTAAGAGTCGTGGCTTAAGTAATCCTATGTAGAGACTCACTCTAAGAGAATAAATGAATCAGGAAGAGGGTTCAGTAAACTCTCGCACCATATTCGAGCAAAACGCAAGGGAAAGGATTGCCGATTCTAGAGTGGTTAAGAGACAGCAGAATTAAGGATGATTTTAGACTTGGAACCACCACTGGCTGAGTTGGACTCGCCAAAGATGTACCGGGTACGTGGTTTCTTGGTTTACAAAAAACAAGGCATTGAGACGGACGTGCCCAATGCGAGAGGAGACCTCTGGAGGTAAAAGCAAGTCAAATGCAAAAGATAACGGTACTGCGCAAGAAAGAGAGTTAAGGCCCTTCCAGTAACGCTGAAAATTGGCTCCAGCAAGAGGAAACAAAAAGAGGGTCCACAGAGGTCTTGGAATGGCCAACTGAAAATACAGTACGTGTTAAATAATTACGGCCCAGAGTCAGTACAGCAGTTAGAATTGTGGATCAAAGAATGTGGTTTTAGTAAAAGGCAGTTGGAAGTACTGAAGCCACGGTTGGAGGATACAGAGAAGGAGAAACAGAAGGGGAAAAAAGAACCTGTGAATTGGAGTGCATATAATATGTGGAAGGCTGATGCTGATATCAGAGAAAGGAAATCTCAGGTAAAAGACATAATAAACACGCGTACAAACACTAGTGCACGTGCAGACGTGTGCAGAAAACAGCCTAGCGAAGCTGTACAGTGCCTGAAGTCTGTTTCAGATCCTGACCGTGATGGCTGCCCCGAGATCCGCCTGGCGAAGATCCCAAGTCAGCGACCGCTGCTTCGGGGTCTGCTGAATCACGGATGGCATGCCATAACCGCAACCAACTGAAGCAAGAAGCCCAAAAGAAGGATGCCCATTCCACGACAGGAAGGCCTCCCGGGTCTGTCCGTGATCACTCCATGACGGATGATGAGTCAGAAGGTGAGAGTATTGGCGGATAATCATCTAACCAGGTAGTTCTGCAAGCATCAATGGTTGAAGTTGCAGGTCCAGAAGGGTGCCCAGTGTTAGTCCACCGACCAGAGACCTCCAAGTAGCCTCATGGTATTACCACAAGATTATCAATCCAAAAAACTCAGCTCCTGTTCTGTGGACCTAGGTTCGAATCCTGCCACTGCAGATGGTGGAAATTCATTTCAATGAACGAATCTTCGATCTCTCACCTGGTCTGGCCGACCGTTGACTCCAGACCCAAAGCAATGTGATTGACTCTCGATCGCCCCTGAAATGGTTGAGCGAGTCATTCAGATGTACTAAAAAATCTCAAAGAAATTAAACCGGATGTATTGACCTGGGCACCAGAGAAGGGAACATTAGAAACATCATTGTCGAATCTGCAAAGTCCTCCTTACTAACAAATGAGGGCTCATGCCACAATTGGGACAACTCTTTTACAGACTAGTCAAGCAACAGCCTGACATAAGCATACTCACGGGATTTTACCTTACAGATATAAGCCAGACAGCACCATCACCATCCCTGGATATGTCCTAAATCAAAGCAGGAGCGATCCAGCACAGGAGGCAGCTCAGTGTGATGGAGTCGGGCGGTAGATGCTCTGGGAGTCCCTGTAACCTGTAACCTCAGATACCTAGCATACCCCTCAATCAAACCTTACCATCAAGCAAGAGGATTAACCCTGGTTCAATAGAGAGTACAGGAGGACAAGCCAGGAGCAGAATCAGGCATACATAAACATAAAACGTTAATCTGCTGAAGCTTTCAAACAGAACTACTTACATGCCAAATTGCATAAAAAGCAAGCGATCCCAGAACCAACGCATTAGATTTAAACTCTGCAGTCCTGCCAATCTGATCGTGGATGGTGGTGGACGATTAAATAACTCACCGGATTAGGAGGCTCCACAAATATCCCCAACCTCGATGAAGGAAGAACCCAGCACGTCAGCTTTCATAGAATTCTTCAGTCAGAAGTTTCGAGTGATGATCCATTTCAGCCTCCTCCAGTGGTCCCCATCATTACAGATAGCAGTCTTCAGACATTCGATTGACTGTTATCAATAAACAGTTGAAGGCACTGGATACTGCAAAGGCTATGGGCCCTGATAACATGCTGACAATAGTCCTGAAGACTTGTGCTCCAGAACTTCCTGCTCCCCTAGCCAAGCTGTTACAATACGATTAGAAACCGACAATGGGAAAAGAACTGCTCAAGTGTGTTCTCCACATAAAAAAACAGGACAAAGTCAACTCGGCCAAATACTACCTCATCAGTCGACTCTCCATTATCAGTAAAGTGATGGAAGGGGACATCAACAGTGCAATCATGCCAGCACCTTCTCAGCAAAACCTGCTCAGTGACACCCAGTTTGGGTTCCAACAGGGATACTCAGCTCCTGACCTCATTACAGCCTTGATTCAAACACAGAAAATGGAACGGAATTCCAGCCCTTGACATCAAGGCAACATTCTTTCAAATGTGGCATCCAGAAACCTGAGCAAATAGAGTATTGCGGGCAAATACTCCATTATTGGAGTCATACCTGACAGGGTCAGGTTGAGGGTGATGGAGTGAGTGTGTGGGGGTCAGTGTGACGCTGATGGAGTGAGTTAAATGGAATCAGTGTAAACGAAGATGAAGGGAGTGTGAGCGGGTCAGGGTGACGGCGATGGAGTGAGTATGAGGAGGTCAGGGTGAGAGTGACGAAGTGAGTGTGAGAGGGCCATGGTGAGAGTGATGGAGTGAGTGTGAGGGGATCATGGTGAGAGTGATGGAGTGAGTGTGAGGGGGTCA
>NW_025215361.1:41614-42876 GCF_004010195.1 Chiloscyllium plagiosum
GTGAGTGTGAGTGAGACAGGGTGACGGTGATGGAGTGAGTGTGAGCGG
Source organism: Chiloscyllium plagiosum (assembly GCF_004010195.1). Taxonomy (NCBI): domain Eukaryota; kingdom Metazoa; phylum Chordata; class Chondrichthyes; order Orectolobiformes; family Hemiscylliidae; genus Chiloscyllium; species Chiloscyllium plagiosum. Next base: position 41,663 of record NW_025215361.1, read on the forward strand.
ATCAGGGTGGCGGTGATGGAGTGAGTGTGAGGAGGTCAGGGTGATGGTGATGGAGCGGGTGTGAGGGGGTCAGGGTGACGCAGGTGGAGTGAGTGTGAGGGGATCAGGGTGGCGGTGATGGAGTGAGTGTGTGGGGGTCAAGGCGACGTTGATGGAGTGTGTGTGAGGGGGTCAATGTGACGGTGAAGGAGTGACCTGGTCAGGATGACGAAGATGGAGTGAGTGTAAGGAGGCCAGGGCGATTGTGATGGAGTGAGTGTGAGGGCGTCAGGTTGACCGTGATGGAGTGAGTGTGAAGGGGTCAGGGTGATGGAGATGGAGTGAGTGTGAGGGTGTCAGGGTGATAGTGATGGATTGAGCATGAGGAAGTCAGGGTGATGGTGATGGAGTGAGTGTGATGGGGTCAGGGTGTCGGTGAAGAAGTGAGTGTGGGAGGATCAGGGTGACGGAGATGGAATGAGTGTGAAGGAGTCAGTGTGACGTTGATGGAGTGAGTGTGAGGGGGTCAGAATGACGGTGAAGGAGTGAGTGTGAGGGAATCAGTGTGATGATGATGGGGTGAGTGTAGCTGGTTCAGGATGACGGACTTAGAGTGAGTGCGAGGTGGTCAGTTTGGCGGTGATGGCGTCGGTGTGAGGGGGTCAGTGTGACGGAGATGGAGTGAGTGTGAGTGAGACAGGGTGACGGTGATGGAGTGAGTGTGAGTGAGATAGGGTGACGGTGATGGAGTGAGTGTGAGTACGTAAGGATGACTGAGATGGAGTGAGTGTGAGGGGTAAAGTTTGACGGAGACGAGGTGAGTGTTAGGTGGTTAGTGTGATGGAGATGGAGTGAGTGTGAGGGGGTCAGGATGATGGAGAAGGAGTGACTCTCAGGGGGTCAGGGTGACGATGATGTAGTGAGTGTGAGGGTGTCACGGTGATGGAGATGGAGTGAATTTGAAGGGGTCAGGGTGTCGATGATGGAGTGAGTGTGAGGGGGTCAGGGTGACGGTGATGGATTGAGTGTGACCGGATCAGTGTGATGGTGATGGAGTGAGTGTGACGGGGTCAGGGTGACGGTGATGGAGTGAGTATGAGGGGATCAGGGTGGCGGTGATGGAGTGAGTGTGAGGGCAGAGGAGCGAGAATTTGAGGAGATGCGTTGGAGGGCATCGTCGATCACGTCTGGGGGGAAATTGCGGTCTTTGAAGAAGGAGGCTATCTAGGTTGTAC
>NW_025215361.1:43987-51066 GCF_004010195.1 Chiloscyllium plagiosum
AGTGAGTGTGAGGGGGTGAGAGTGAGGGTGATGGAGTGAGTGTTGGGGTTCAGGGTGAGGTTGATGAAGTGAGTGTGAGGGAATCAGTGTGACGGTATGGAGTGAGTGTGAGTGCGTAAGGATGACTGAGATGGAGTGAGTGTGAGGGGCAAAGGATGACGGAGATGAAGTTAATGTGAGGGAGTCAGGGTGATGGTGATGGAGTGAGTGAGGGGGGTCAGGATGACGGTGATGGAGTGAGTGTGAGGATGTCACGGTGACGGAGATGAAGTGAGAGTGAAAGGGTCATGGTGACGATGATGGAGTGAGTCTGAGGGGGTCAGGCTGATGGAGATGGAGTGCGTGTGTGGGGTCTGGGTGACGGTGATGGAGTGAGTGTGAGGATGTCACGGTGACGGAGATGAAGTGAGAGTGAAGGGGTCATGGTGACGATGATGGAGTGAGTCTGAGGGGGTCAGGATGACGGAGATGGAGTGAGTGAGAAGGGGTCAGGGTGACGGAGATGGAATGAGTGTGAGGCAGTCAGGGTGACGGAGATGGAGTGAGTGTGAGGATGTCACGGTGACGGAGATGAAATGAGAGTGAAGGGGTCATGGTGACGATGATGGAGTGAGTCTGAGGGGGTCAGGATGACGAAGATGGCGTGAGTGTGAGGGGTTCAGGGTGACGGAGATGGAGTGAGCGTGAGTCGGTCAAGGTGACGCTAATGGAGTGAGTGTGAGGGGGTGAGAGTGAGAGCGATGGAGTAAGTGTTAGGTTGTTAGGGTGACATGGTGAAGTTAGTGTGAATGGGTCAGGGTGACGGTGATGAAGTGAGTGTGAGAGTGAGGGTGTGGCTGATGGAATGAGTGTGAGCAGGCCAGGGTGAAGCTGATGCAATGAGTTGGAGTCAGGATATCGGTGATGGAGTGAGTGTGAGAGGATCAGGGTGACGGTGATTGAGTGAGTGTGATGGGGTTAGGGTGACAGTGATGGAGTTAGTGTGAAGGAATGAGTGCGATGCTGATGGATTGAGTGTGAGTGGGTCAGGGTGGCGGTGATGTTGTGAGTGTGATGGGGTCAGGGTGAGGGTGATGGAGTGAGTGTGAGGGGGTCAGGGTGACGGTGATGGTCTGAGTGTGAGGATGTCAGTGTGATGGCGATGGAGTGAGTGTGAGTTGGTCAGGGTGACAGAGATGGAGTGAGTGTGAGGCGGTCAGGGTAACTGTGATGGAGTGTGTGTAATTGGGTCAGGCTGACGGAGACTGATTGAGTGTGAGGGAGTCAGGGTGACAGTAAGGGAGTGAGTGTGAGTGGTTCAGTGTGACAGTGATGGAGTAATTGTGAGTGGATCAGTGTGACAGTGACGGAATGAGTGTGAGGGGGCGGGGTGATGGTGATAGAGTGAGTGTGAGAGTGTCATCGAAACGGTGATGGAGTGAGTTTGAGGGCGTCAGGGTGAGGATGATGGACTGAGTGTGTGGGGGCAGGGTGAGGGTCATGGACTGAGTGTGAGGGGTAAGGGTAATGGTGATGGAGTGAGTGTGAGGGGGTCAGTGTGACGTTGGATGGAGTGAGCGTGAGTCGGTCAAGGTGACGCTAATGGAGTGAGTGTGAGGGGGTGAGAGTGAGAGCGATGGAGTAAGTGTTAGGTTGTTAGGGTGACATGGTGAAGTTAGTGTGAATGGGTCAGGGTGACGGTGATGAAGTGAGTGTGAGAGTGAGGGTGTGGCTGATGGAATGAGTGTGAGCAGGCCAGGGGGAAGCTGATGCAATGAGTGGGAGTTAGGATATCGGTGATGGAGTGAGTGTGAGAGGATCAGGGTGACGGTGATAGAGTGAGTGTGATGGGGTTAGGGTGACGGTGATGGAGTGAGTGTGAGGGAGTGAGTGTGATGGCGATGGAGTGAGTGAGAGGTGTTCAGAGTGATGGTGATGCAGTGAGTGTGATGGGGTCAGGGTGACGGTGGTGGAGTGAGTGTGAAGGGTTCAGTGTGATGGCGATGGAGTGAGTGTGAGTTGGTCAGGGTGACAGAGATGGAGTGAGTGTGAGGCGGTTAGTGTGACGTTGACGGAGGAAGTGTGAGGGAACCAGTGTGATGGTGATGCAGTACATGTGAGGGGTTTAGTGCGAATATGATGGATTGCGTGTGAAGGGGTCATGGTGGCGGTGATGGAGTGAGTGTGAGGGGATGAGGGTGGCTGTGATGGAGTGAGTGTGTGGGGGTCAAGGTGAAGTTGATGGAGTGAGTGTGAGGAGGTCAGGATGACGGAGATGGAGAGAGTGTGAGAGAGTCAGTGTGGCGGTGACGGAGTGAGTGTGAGGGCGTCAGGGTGATGGTCCTGTTGTGAGTGTGAGGCGGTCAGGGTAAGGGTGCTGGAGTGAGTGTGAGGGGTTCAGGGTGACAGTGATGGAGTGAGTGTGAGGAGATCAGGCTGACGGAGATGGAGTGAGTGTGAGGGCTTCAGGGTGACGGAGATAGAGTGAGTGCGATGTGGTCAGTTTGACGGAGATGGAGTGAGTGCGAGGGAGTCAGTGTGACGGAGATGGAGTGAGTGTGAGTGGGATAGGGTAACGGTCATTGTGTGAGTGTGAGTGTGTACGGCTAATGGAGATGGAGTGAGTGTGAGGGGTTCAGGGTGATCGTGGCAGGGTGAGTGTGAGGGGGTCAGGGTGACGGTGATGGAGTGAGTGTGAGTGGATCAGGGTGGCGGTGATGGTAAGAGTGTGAGTGGATCAGGGTGACGGTGATGGAGTGATTTGAGGGGGTCAGTGTGACCGCTTTGGAGTGAGTGTGAGGGAGCCAGTGTGACGGTGATGGCGTGAGTGTGAGCAGTTCAGTACGCCCATGATGGATTGAATGTGAGGGGATCAGGGTGGCGGTGACGGAGTGAGCGTGAGGGAGTCAGGGTTACGCTAATGGAGTGAGTGTGAGGGGGTCAGGGTGACGGTGATGGAGTGAGTGTGAGGGGTTCAGGGTGACGGTGACAGGGTGAGTGTGAGGTGGTCAGGGTGACAGAGATGGAGTGAGTGTGAGGGGCTCTCGGTGAGGGTGATGGAGTAAGTGTGAGAGGGTGAGAGTGAGGGTGATGGAGTGAGTGTTGGAGTTCAGGCTGAGGGTGATGGAGTGAGTGCGAGGGAATCAGTGTGACGTTGATGGAGTGAGTGTGAGGGGGGCAGGATGATGGTGAAGGAGTGAGTGTGAGGGAATCAGTGTGATAATGATGGGGTGAGTGTAACTGGTTCAGGGTGACGGAGATGGAGTGAGTGCGAGGTGGTCAGTTTGGCGGTGATGGAGTGGGTGTGAGGGGGTCAGTGTGACGGAGATGAGTGAGTGTGAGTGGGACAATGTGATGGTGATGGAGTGAGTGTGAGTCCGTGAGGATGACTGAGATGGAGTGAGTGTGAGGGGTAAAGGTTGATGGAGATGAAGTGAGTATTAGGTAGTTAGCGTGACGGAGATGGAGTGTGTGTGAGGGGGTCAGGATGATAGAGATGGAGTGAGTGTGAGTGGGTAAGGATGACGGAAATGGAGTGCGTATGAGGGGTACAGTGTGACGGAGATGAAGTGGACGTGAGGCGGTCAGTGTGACGGAGATGGAGTGAGTGTGAGTGGGTCAGGATGACGTAGATGGATTGAGTGTGAGATGGTCAGGGTAACGATGATGGAGTGAGTGTGAAGGAGTCAGTGTGACGGAGAGTCATGGAGGGAGTGTGAAGGGGTCAGGGTGACAATGATGGAGTGAGTGTGAGGGAGCCAGTGTGACGGTGATGGAGTGAGAGTGAGGGGTTCAGTGCAACCATGATGCATTGTGTGTCAGGGGTTCAGGGTGACGGTGACAGAGTGAGTGTGAGGGGTCAGGGTGACGTTGACAGGGTGAGTGAGAGGTGGTCACGGTGACAGAGATGGAGTGAGTGTGAGGGGATCTCGGTGAGTTTGATGGAGTGAGTGTGAGGGGGTGAGAGTGAGGATGATGGAGTGAGTGTTGGGGTTCAGGGTGTGGGTGAAGGAGTGAGTGTGAGGGAATCAGTGTGATGATGATGGGGTGAGTGTAGCTGGTTCAGGATGACGGAGATAGAGTGAGTGCGAGGTGGTCAGTTTGGTGGTGATGGAGTGGGTGTGATGATGGAGTGGGTGTGAGGGGGTCAGTGTGACGGAGATGGAGTGAGTGTGAGTGGGACAGGATGACGGCATGTAGTGAGTGTGAGTGCGTAAGGATGACAGAGATGGAGTGAGTGTAAGGGGTAAAGGTTGACGGAGATGAAGTGAGTGTTAGGTGGTTAGTGTGATGGAGATGGAGTGAGTGTGAGGGGTCCAGATGATGGAGATGCAGTGAATCGGAGGGGGTCAGGGTAACGATGATGTAGTGAGAGTGAGGGTGTCATGGTGATGGAGATGGAGTGAGTGTGAAGGGGTCAGGGTGACGATGATGGGGTGAGTCTGAGTGCGTCAGGGTGATGGACATGGAGTGAGTGTGAGGGGATCTGGGTGACAGTGATGGAGTGAGTATGAGGGGATCAGGGTGGCGGTGACGGAGTGAGTGTAAGGGGATCACGGTGGCGGTGACGGAGTGATTGTGTGGGAGTAAAGGTGACGGTGATGGAGTGAGTGTGTTGGGGTCAGGGTGACCGTGATGGAGTGAGTGTGAGGGGGTCAGTGTGACCGTGATGGAGTGAGTGTGAGAGGGTCAGTGTGACGGAGATGGAGTGAGTGTGAGTGGGACAGGGTGACGGCATGTAGTGAGTGTGAGTGCGTAAGGATGACTGAGATGGAGTGAGTGTGAGGGGTAAAGGTTGACGGAGATGGAGTGTGTATGAGGGGGTCAGGATGATGGAGATGGAGTGAGTCTGAGAGGGTCAGCGTGACGGTGATGGAACGAGTGTGAGGGTGTCAGGGTGACGGTGATGGAGTGAGTGTGAGGGGACCAGAGTGGCGGTGATGGAGTGAGTGTGTGGGGGTCAAGGTGAAGTTGATGGTGTGAGTGAGAGAAGGTCAGGGTGACGGTGAAGGAGTGAGTGTGGCTAGGTCAGGATGACGGAGATGGAGTGAGTGTGAGGAGGTCAGGGCGAGTGTGATGTTAGTGAGTGTGATGGCGTCAGGTTGACGGTGACGGAGTGAGTGTGTGGGGGTCAGGGTAACAGTGACAGAGTGACTGAGAGGGGGCCAGGGTGACAGTGATGGAGTGAGCGTGAGGAAGTCAGGGGGATGGTGATGGAGTGACTGTGAGGTGGTCAGGGTGAGGGTGATGGAGTGAGTGTGACGGGGTCAGGGTGATGGTGAAGAAGTGAGTGTGGGGGTGTCAGGGTTACGGAGATGGATTGAGTGTGAGGTGGTCAGGGTAATAGTGATGGAGTGAGTGTGAAGGAGTCAGTGTGACCGTGATGGAGTGAGTGTGAGGTTCTGGGTGAGGGTAATGCAGTGAGTGTGATAGGGTCAGGATACAAGTGATGGAGTGAGTGTGAGGGGGTCAGGGGGACGTTGATTGAGTGAGTGTGAGAGGGTCAGGGTGATGGTGACGCAGTGAGTGTGAGGATGTCAGGGTGAGGCTGATGGAGTGAGTGTTGGGGTTCAGGGTGAGGATGATGAAGTGAGTGTTATCAGGGAGAGTTGATGGAGTGGGTGTGAGGGGGTCAGGGTGACTGTGATGGAGTGAGTGTGAGAGGGTCAGGGTGACGGTGACGCAGTGAGTGTGAGGGTGTCAGGGTGAGGCTGATGGAGTGAGTGTGAGAGGGTGAGAGTGATGGTGATGGAGTGAGTGTTGGGGTTCAGGGTGAGGATGATGAAGTGAGTGTTAGGGAATCAGTGTGATGTTATGGAGTGAGTGTGAGTGCATAAGGATGACTGAGATGGAGTGAGTGTGAGGGGTAAATGTTGACGGAGATGAAGTGAGTGAGAGGGGGTCAGGGTGATGGTGATATCGTGAGTGTGAGGGGGTCAGGATGACGGAGATGGATTTAGTGTGAGGTGGTCAGGGTAACGATGATGGAGTGAGTGTGAAGGAGTCAGTTTGACGGTGATGGAGTGAGTGTGAGGGTTTCTGGATGAGGGTGATGGAGTGAGTGTGTGAGGGTCAGGGTGACGGTGATGGAGTGAGTGTGAGGTGATCCGTGTGACCGTTTTGGAGTGAGTGTGAGGGAGGCAATGTGACGGTGATGGAGTGAGTGTGTGGGTGTCAAGATGACGGAGATGGAGTGAGTGTGAGGGGGTCCTGATGACGGAGATGGAATGAGTGTGAATGGGACAAGGCGACGGTATGGAGTGAGTGTGAGTGCGTAAGGATGACTGAGAGGGAGTCAGAATGAGGGGTAAAAGTTGACGGAGATGGAGTGAGTGTGAGGGGGTCAGGATGACTGAGATGGAGTGAGTGTGAGGGGATCAGGGTGGCGGTGATGGAGTGAGTGTGAGGGGATCAGGGTGGCGGTGATGGAGTGAGTGTGAGGGGATCAGGGTGACGGTGATGGAGTGAGTGTGAGGGGATCAGGGTTGCGGTGATGGAGTGAGTGTGAGGGGATCAGGGTGGCAGTGACGGATTGAGTGTGTGGGGGTCAAGGTGAAGTTGATGGAGTGAGTGTGAGGAGCTCAGGGGGACGGGGAAGGAGTGAGTGTGAGGGGGGTCAGGGTACGGTGAGGGAGTGAGTGTAGGGGATCAGGCTGACCGTGATGGAGTGAGTGTGAGGGGATCAGGGTGGCGGTGATGGAGTGAGTGTGAGGGGATCAGGGTGGCGGTGATGGAGTGAGTGTGAGGGGATCAGGGTGGCGGTGATGGAGTGAGTGTGAGGGGATCAGGGTGGCGGTGATGGAGTGAGTGTGAGGGGATCAGGGTGGCGGTGATGGAGTGAGTGTGAGGGGATCAGGGTGGCGGTGATGGAGTGAGTGTGAGGGGATCAGGGTGGCGGTGATGGAGTGAGTGTGAGGGGATCAGGGTGGCGGTGATGGAGTGAGTGTGAGGGGATCAGGGTGGCGGTGATGGAGTGAGTGTGAGGGGATCAGGGTGGCGGTGATGGAGTGAGTGTGAGGGGATCAGGGTGGCGGTGATGGAGTGAGTGTGAGGGGATCAGGGTGGCGGTGATGGAGTGAGTGTGAGGGGATCAGGGTGGC
>NW_025215361.1:83703-95111 GCF_004010195.1 Chiloscyllium plagiosum
GCCTAAAATTGATGAACTTAATATTGAGGACTGAAGGCTGTGGAGCTCCCAAGTGGAAAAGGAGCTGTTGTTCTTCCAGCTTGCACTGAGCTTCACTGGACCACTGCAGCAAGCCTGACACAGCGATGTTCATCAGGGAACAGGGTGATGTGTTGAAGTGACAGGCAACTGGAAGCTTAAGGTTTACAGACAGAATGTAGGTGTCCTGCGAAATGGTCATCCAATTTATGTTTTGTTTCCCCAGTGTAAAGGAGATCACATTGTGAGCAGCCTAGATTGTGTGAAGTGCTGGTAAAGTGCTGCTTCACCTGGAAGGTGTGTTTGGGGCCTTGGAACCTGAGGAGGAAGGATGTAAATGGGCAGGTGTTACACCTTCTGCCGTTGCAGGAGATGGTGCTGTGGGAGTGTGGGGAAGAGTTGGGAGTGAAGGAAGAGTGAACTAGGATGTCCCAGAGGGAATGGTCCTTATGGAAGGCTGACAAGGGAAGGGAGGGGAATATGTGTAGGTGGTGACATCTCACTGAAATTGGAGAAAATGGCGGCTGATGATCCTTTGGATGTGGATGCTGGTGGGATGGTAGGTAAGGACAAGGGAAACCCTATCGCTATTGTGGGAGGGAAGAGGGGGAGTGATGGCGGAAATGTAGAAGATAGGTTGGACCTGTTGAGCAGTCCCTCATGGCCTATCTCAATCTTGCTGCATCTTTTGTGCATTTGCCAAGCAGCTCAATGACTTCATCATGAGGCTGTGGCAAGGAGGATTAGATCTTTTTTAATGCCTTATTAATAGCCCAGCTTACCTCATTAATATCCACCTTCCGATCTTCACTGAATGCACCAAACAGCTAGAAAAACGGGAATTTGGAAAATGGAAATCAGAGCGGGTACCTGGTGACTTCAGAGCACCTTTTGCTACAAAGGACCTCCACGTCGGACATCAGCAGCAATCCAGCTGATTTCCTTTTCTTCCACATTGTCCTTTGAGGCCTGAGCGCAGTCGTGACTTCCAGAACCAAAAGTCAATGTTCTGAAGGGCATCAGCACCACGTGGGGGTCCCTTGAAGGAGCTGTCCAACATACAACCACACAGCTCAGAGGGAGCATCAAACATCTCAGGGTACTCCCATTGGGCACTAGTTTCATTCACCCTATGCCCATTAATATTGGCATCTGACATGTGCCAGCCTCATGGCACTCCTCCTATTCAATTCTACACTTTGACCATGTGCTTGGGCTGTGCAGTAATTCTGATTGCAATGCTGCAGCAAGGACACTGTGCATCAGAGACACACAAATCCAGCTCCTGCACTGGACCAGGCTGCATCTCTTGGTCTTCACTTTCTCTCATAGAGCTCACTCACTCTGCGACTATCTGAACCCTCACAGCATCCCTGCCTTTGCCTTGCATTTTTACACTTTGTCCCCTCAGACCCACCTTAGTTCTCTCTTCCCTTGCAGTTTGACACAGGCACAATGTCAGACAAAGCTTGTCATGGTAGTGAGCAGGCTTTTGGCTTGGGGGGGGGGTCTCAGTATGTGGTGGGCAGCCTCTGATACCAGAGCAGGGTTTGGACGAGGGGCGCGGGGTGTCAGTGAACCACTCAGAGTCAGGATGCTGCACACATAAGGAGTAGGGTGTTATATGTCACGCTGCCCACCACCCAGCTTGACATCCTCTGCCTATCGTGGGCTGATTTCCTCCTGCAGTAAAAGTGAGGTAGGTTTTACAAGTGGATGGAAGTGCTGCAGCAGCAAATTGGTGTCCTAAGCGAGTGAGTAGGCAATGCAGAGGACATGCAGGGTTAGCGGTGTCAGAGATTGGGATGCACTACAGCAAGTGACTGACAATATTGCAGGGAATAGGGACAGCGGCAGAGGATGAGCATTGGTGGGAGCTGGGTACAGTAGCAGAGGTAGTGTGAAGTATCAGAGATAAGATGGTGGCACCAATCCTGATGGGGTGGAAACAATCATTGGCCATCTTCCTTTACCTCTGGGCGTTGCTGTAGAGATTGCATTAGCCCACATGGGCCAGACTGGCATTGTCTAATTCTGCAGCCTTCTTTGTTCATCCTGGGGATTGAGGAAGTCCTACCTCAGTCCTGCCCTGTCCAGCCAGACCTCTAGGTCACTGCCCACAAAGCAGGGTGCCGATTTCCTCTTGTCTGCCATGTGCAGGGAAAATGGCAGGCAACATGCAGGGCAGTTCCAGACTGCCAGCGGTTGGCACAGACCATCCAAATACAACACTGATGCAAGGGAGGTTTGTCGGAGAAAGTCCGATGACTAGCTAATGGTTCTGGGCACAGCGAATGGTAAGAATTACACATGAGAGATGCCATTGGATTGAGGTAGATAGTTCACAAGGCAAGTTGGGTAAGTTACTGTGAGAAATCTCGCTTGGCTAGTCCCAGTCGAAAACCCAACCTCACCCTCACTCTCAGCCAAAGAAAACTTAAGATTCAGCCTGACATGTCAAAAGATTTTCATTTTGCACTCATTAGGGCAATTTGCAAGAAAGCCAGTTTAAGTGGAAAACCAATATTTATTCTGTGTGAGAGAAGAGTGCTGATTTAAGATTAATTTGAGAGATTAGCTCATCTGGTCACCAACACGTCCATTTTGACATTTGAGAGGTTGAATTTGTATCTCTTAACCTACCCCAAAACTGCTACCTCTGTGCTGTTCAGAAATTGACATTTATTTTATTCATTGCTCACCTTAACATTGTACGAAATACCACAATCTTCAATGTAGAACAACATAAATTGCTTGTGACTGCCCAGTAAAGAAATCATGTAAATTGTCCATAAAACGGCTCTAAAATACTATGAAAGATGACAGAAAACATGGGTTATGACTGCCTTTGAGAGTTAAAGCATATAAACGTTCTCCTGAGCTATATTTCTAATCATAGAAAAAACAGAAAATGCTGCAGATATTTAGCAGACTTGCTCTGTTTAGTTACAATTAAGGCAGTCATGTTGCGACTAGGTTGCATTTTTCTGATATACAACATCAAGATATGTGGAAAATGATTATCACCATTCTATTTGTAAGAGATGATGCGAATAGTACTCCTGAACTTTTGTGGCATTGAATGAGATCATCAGCTGCACTTATTTTGATGGCTGAACATGTCAGTTCTGGAAAGGCAAAGGTTTCCACACATGAAGTTGTCCTTTGACAATGTTGTGGGATATATTCTGCTCTAGCCTCTGTTGCAGGGTGGCCCTGGAAAGACACAGATGGTCAGGCTGCATCTGAGGAGCAGGAGAATCGACATTGCAGGCATAAATTCTTCATCCAAGGCATCTTTGGAGTTTTTTGATATCACATGTCTTGATGGTGGTGGATTCCTGCCCTTAGTTGGCATCACCATTCTCATTGATCATCACCTCAAATTTCCCAATTCGCACAGCTCATTCCATATATGCACCACCTATAAAAGGTTGCCCCTCAGGTCCTTTTTATATCGACGTTTTGGGCAAAAGCCCTTCATCAAAAATGAGTGCTTCATTCCTGATGAAGGGCTTTTGCCTGAAGCATCAATTTTCCTGCTCCTCGGATGCTGCCTGACCTGCTGTGCTTATCCAGCACTACTCTAATCTAGACACGATTCAGCCTCTCCATATCACTCAAACCCTCCTGGTTTCATAGAATGTACAAGCATATTTTTTTAAGCAGCTTTCTAATCAACCTGCACAGTGATGTTATTACCCATCACTGGAACAGGTGGGACTTGAACCCGGGTTCCTTGGCTCAAAGATAGGAATACTACCATAGCACCCAGCAACATCCTTGTCAATGTCTTCTACCTCCTCTCAAGCTTAACAACATCCTTCCTATAGAAGGGCAACCAGAATTGTACACAATATTCTAAAAGTGGCCTCACCAATGTCCTGTACAGATGCAACATGATATTCCAAATCCTACATTCAATATCCTTTAGACTCAGGGTGATGTCAGATGACTGATGATTTGTAAAAATTGCATCCTGTTCAAAGAATCTTATCAAAGAATGATTCACCCAGCCAGCAACAATAGGCCATTCCGTTAGAACTTGGTGATGGGACAATTGTGAGAATTCGGAAGCAGAGGGGACAAGGATGGATGCTTCGGGGGTGCATAAGGTAAGGAGCACAAATAAAAGTCATTACAAGTGATTGTGTGGCTGCAGTTAGATGGATAAGATTTAAACAAAGTGAGGATTGTGATACTGAGCTTCATGACAATGGACAAGCATTACAGGAGGGTGATGCAATCAAGGTTATTAAAGGGTGCAGGGACTGCAGATGCTGGAGATCAGAGCTGAAAATGTGTTGCTGGAAAAGCGCAGCAGGTCAGGCAGCATCAAAGGAGCAGGAGAATCGACGTTTCGGGCATAAGCCCTTCTTCAGGAATGAGGAGGGTGTACCAAGCAGGCTAAGATAAAAGGTAGGGAGGAGGGACTTGGGGGAGGGGCGTTGGGAATGTGATAGGTGGAAGGAGGTTAAGGTGAGGGTGATAGGCTGGAGTGGTTCCATAGAAAGTACAAACATATTTTTTTAAGCGGCTTTTAATCAACCTGCACAGTGATGTTATTACCCATCACTGGAACAGGTGGGACTTGAACCCAAGTTCCTTGGCTCAAAGATAGGGATACTACCACAGCACCTAGCAACATCCTTGTCAATGTCTTCTGTATCCTCTCAAGCTTAACAACATCCTTCCTATAGAAGGGCAACCAGAATTGTACGCAGTATTCTAAAAGTGGCCTCACCAATGTCCTGTACAGATGCAACATGACATTCCAAATCCTACACTCAATATCCTTTAGATTCAGGGTGTTGTCAAATGACTGATGATTTGTAAATATTGCATCCTGTTCATAGAATCTTATAAAAGAATGATTCACCCAGCCAGCAACAATAGGCCATTCCGTTTGAACTTGGTGGTGGGAGGATTCTGAGAATTCGGAAGCAGAGGGGGCAAGGATGGATCCTTCGGGGGTGCATAAGGTAAGGAGCACAAATAAAAGTCATTACAAGCAATTCTCCGGCTACAATTAGATGGATAAGATTTAAACAAAGTGAGGGTAGTGATACTGAGCTGCATGACATTGGCCATCATTACAGGAGGATGATGCAATCAAGGTCATTAAAGGGTGCAGACAGGTTGAGATGGAGAGAAAGTGAAAATGTGTTTTTCTCACAGTCACATAGGATATTATTTTGGTAAGAGTTAGTTTAGTATTCTGGCAGGGAGAAAGTGAGGGCTGCAGATGCTGGAGATCAGGGTCGAAATGTGTGGCCCTGGAAAAGCACAGCAGGTCAAGCAGCATCCGAGGAGCAGGAGAGTTAACATTTTGGGCTAAGCCCTCCATCAGGAATGAGGAAGGTGGCTGAGATAGGAGTTAGGGAGGGGGTGGGTGTCAGGGGGGGAAGGTAGCTTGGAAAGCGATTGGTAGATGCAAGTGGGGGGATGATGGTGATGGGTCGGAGCAGAGGCTGGACTGGATAGGTGGGAAGGACGATGTCTTTGTGGAGGAAGGAGGAGAACTTCTTCAGGGTGTATCAGCTGAGGAAATGTGTCAAGTCATGATTGAGGACATTTCTTTTGGAAAGATTGAGTTTGCATGAACGAGTGCCTTCTTTCTGTCAATAAAGGGAAAGAGACCATATCAGACAATAACTTCTGTAAACAAAATACCGAACCAGAATGAAGCTCTCTATTAACTTTGAATGTGAATGTGTAAGCTTCCTAGGAGTAGACAGATTCTGGTCTGTATTCACAGTGAGGTAATGACTTGCAGGCCGAGATAACACAAACTTTAAATGTGTTACTCAAGTCAACCAAATAAGAAACTAGTTATTAACCTTTCATTTATTGAAATGAGATTTAAGCCTGTACTTATGTTTCTCATCAATTCCTAGTTTGATTTCAACGATCAAATTTATTTTCTGATTACCTGTGTGTTTCAAAGTCTGAGACTACAAGCAACTTGTAATGGATAGTTTTTTAAAAAAAAACTATATTCACCTCTTCCAACTCAATGTGTTGTAGCCCCCTCCCTGTCTCCCTGTATCTCCCTTACCTTTGATGGTTAGCCGTAATGGGCATTGTGCATAAATTAATCAGTTAGAAAACATCGGCAATTTACTGTTAATAGATGAAAATGACCATGGGGTGATGTGGTGATGTGGTGATGGGTTCTGTTGTGTGTAAAAGCACTTCTTGGTATATAAAAAAATAAAACTACATTCAACAGATATAAAAAGTAACATTCCATTGTGGTAGTGTCCGACTTCTGAGTCAGGAGACCTGGGACTAAGCCTCACCTGTTATAAATATTTGGAAATGTTGATTAAAACGTTGATTAAAAGCAACTAAAATTACATTCAACGTTCCTTTGATGAGAAACATGAGAGATTTGGTGATGGTTTAATTATATGAAATAAAGAAAACAGCTTGATTGTGGTAGTGGCGTGTGGGGCAGTGGGCATCCCTATTGGAGAGCTCTCTAGGTGGAAATGCTCCTACTTTCCATCTCCGATCGGGATGGAAAATGTTGGATACCACACTCTTTTGCAGACATGAGTTGAGCTGGTTCACAGACCCCAAGCCTAATGCTATACTTTGGGGGAGTTGTCGAATCCATGGACTACCTGCATGTTTGTTGTGTTGGGTGGCACCCTCTATGTACTTACGTAAAGAAACGTATTTGTGTTGTTTTCATTACAACTCAGACCCATGTTTCTGACCTTTAGGTACCCCATGTAGGTAAAGTGGGGAGGGGGTATAGTGGGAAACAGGTGAGACAGAGGGCCTTCGTCTGGGCCTACTCCTGATCCTGGCCAAGGCAGCCAGCAAGATGTCTGGGCGGCCAGATATGAATTGTGGGGGTTGGTGGGGGGAGGTGCCATAGTTCTTAAATGTCTTTTCCTCTTCCATGGCAACATTCATGCCCAAGGGTCCTTGGGTAGGGTGCATGTGGTGTCTACCAATACTCTCGCAGTCTTTAAAGAGAGGTGAGCACTATGGGGAATGGGATGCATTATCTCCCTGCCAACTCAACTTTAATTTAATCCTCACCCTCTCCTCCCACTGCCTCCTACTTTTAACATTTTTGCACTGACCCTGGTGGGGAGTGTTTGTTAATTACTCTTCTAAATGGTGAAACAGGTGATTCATTGATGGTTTATTTAAAGAAAATGCATCTGTAGTATAGGGTCTTTGGGTCGATTGGTAGTGTCCCTACCTTTGAGTCAGGAAGTCCAGATTCAGGACCCACTTGCTCCAGAAGGTTGTAAGAACGTCTCTGGTTAGGTTGATAGAAAATATTTAAAGTTGAGAGTGTGGTGCTGGAAAAGTGCAGTAGGTCAAGCAGCATCCGAGGAGTAGGAAAATCGACGTGAGCCCTTCATCAGGAATGAGGCTTGTGGGCCAGGGGGTGCTAAGAGATAAATTGGAGGCCGGTGGGGTTGGGGGGGAAGGTAGCTAGGAATGCAATAGGTAGATAAAGGTAGGGGAGAAGATGATTGGTCGGAGAGGAAGGTGGAGTGGATAGATGAGAAAGATGATGGACAGGTCAAGAGGGCAGTGCCAAGTTGGAGGTTTGGGACTGGGATAATGTGGGGGGAGGGGAAATGAAGAAACTGGTGAAATTGACATAGATCCCATTGGGTTGGAGGGTCCCAAGGCAGAAGATGAGGTGTTCTCCCTCCAGGTGTCGGGTGGTTAGAGTTTGGCAATGGAGGAGGCCCAGGACTTGCATGTCCTTGGTGGAGTGGGAGGGGGGAGTTAAAGTGTTCACACTATTGCTTTTGCATGAAATGGTCAGAGTGTGTAACACACAAGGAAGCCATGAAGAAGGGTCACCAGGGATCAGGAGCCCGCAGATGTGTGTCTGTCCTAAACAGTGAATGGGTTAACGTGTCATCTTGTCTCCCCTTAAAGGCCTTGACATTGCTGGGGCTTTGCAATCCCCACCCTCACAGTTTGAGACATTTCCCCATTCCAGATCCTACTCTGGGTCATTGTCATTGTCCTCCCCATGGTACAGTTGCAAATTTCAAAGTTCCACCTTTATATGTCAGCGAGGCCCCTGAACATCCAAATCCACTTCCACGTAGCCCTACTTACAAACCCTGTCGGCTTCCCTCATTTTCAGGTCCCTAGCCAACATGGCTACACAAGCCCATAGCATCCACCATTCCCACCCCAACCCCTGGGAGATGAAGTGGTCAGGCCAAGTCTGGTCATACACTGTTCCCAGAAGCCAGTGTGATGCTGCCATTTTTGACCCCCTCCTGCATGACCCCATTCCCATCCAGGCTTTACCATATTCACCCCGCCCCCCTCATATGTACAGCTGCCCTCCTCCTTTACATCCATCATTCCCTCATCCCCTCAAGATGGCCTCCTTCTATG
The DNA here is from genome assembly GCF_004010195.1 of Chiloscyllium plagiosum. Taxonomy (NCBI): domain Eukaryota; kingdom Metazoa; phylum Chordata; class Chondrichthyes; order Orectolobiformes; family Hemiscylliidae; genus Chiloscyllium; species Chiloscyllium plagiosum. Next base: position 92,116 of record NW_025215361.1, read on the forward strand.
CTGTGTCATTTCCACAGTTGGATGGACCCCTGAACTGAGTGCCGTCCAACCAAATGCCTGATTGTAGTCAAATCCCCTGAACTGATCCCGGAGTCTGCCAGAACTTCCTGACTGATGGGTGTCTCCATGGACCTCACTGGGGACCACTGCCCTTAGACTTCTGAGTTCTAGCTGTTTGCTTGCAGTATGTGCAGTGTGCTTCCCCCATTCGCTGCTGGTTTACAGTGCAGGTATCAGACTGATGCTCCAATGCACCATGGTGGGAATTCGGGCACCTGGAATGAAGACTGCTGACCTGAATTTTGTTTATATTCTTTGGAGGATTGAGTTGAGAGCAAGATGAAACACCTAATGAATTGAAATTGGAACTGAGTCGATTCCCTTGCATGGGGAGGTGATGGCCTAGTGGTATTATTGCTAGCCTGTTAATCCAGAGACCTGGAGAAATTGAGGACTGCAGCTGCTGGGGGTATGGAGCCTTAACCAAGAATGTCCAAAGCCAACTTGTAGAAAGAAAACTGTTTCTGCTCTCACAACATGGCTAAGACTGCCTGCAGAATAGCTCTCTTAAAGGTACCTTTATCTATCAGTGACCTGTGAAATAGAATCCCAAAGAAGAAGAAGAGAAGACAGAGGAAAATATAAAGAGAAGATTTGACAGCTGGCTGGGTTTTGAAATTTGAATTTTTTGGTAAATCTTTATCGTGGGTTTTGTCGGACCATTATTGTAGAAGGGAAAGTAAAAGAAAGGTTAGAGAAAGGGGTTGTAAATAATTGTTAGCTAATTATTCTCTGCTAGATTTAAAAAAAAAGGTGTCAGGTCTTACTTTAAATAGTGACTTTGAGGATAGTTCTTTACTTTTCTTAAATCTTTACGGATTACTAAACAGGGTAAATCTTTTGTGTTTCTGGTTTAAATTAGTGGGGTGGAGGTGGTTTATCCCATGTTGTAACATGTTTAACACTTATTCTTTGACCAACATCACAAATAACAGGTTATCTGCTCACTTATCTCATTGCTGTTCATCAGACGTTGTTTTACACAGATTGGGTTTCCCCTACATTACGCCAGTAACTACATTTCACAAGTAGTTTTAGAGTCATATAGCATGGAAGGACCCTTAGGTCCAACTCGTGCATTCCAACGGGACATCCCACTCTTACCTAGACCCATTTGCCAACCTTTGGCCCCTATCCCTCTCAACTGTTATGATTTGTTACTCATCCAGATGCCTTTTAAAAGTTGTAATTGTACCCACCTGTACCACACCCTCTGGCAGCTTGTTCCATACATACACCACCCTCTGCATGAAAACATTACTGCCCCTCAGGTCCTTTATAAATGTTTTCCCTCTCACCTTAAACCTCTGCCCTCTCATTTTGGACTCCCCTGTCCTAGGAAAAAAGACCTTGGCTTTTCACCACATCCATGTCCCTCATGATTCTATAAATATCTGTAAACTCACACCTCAACCTCCGATGCTCCAAGGAAAATAGCCCCAGCCTATTCACCCTTTCTCAGTAACTCCAACTCTCCTGTCCTGGTAACATCCTTGTAACATCTTTTCTGCACCATTTCAAACTTATCAGAATTAAATGCAATATTCCAAAAGTGGCCTAACCAATGTCCTGTGCAACAGCAACATGTCATCCTAACTCCTATACTCAATGCACTGACCCACGAAGGGAAGCATACCAAACACCTTTTTCATACCATGTCTATCTGCCACTCCACTGTCAAAGAAACTATGCACCTACACCCCTTGTTCTCTTTGTTTGGTAACATTCTCAGGGCCCTCACATTTACTAGGCGAAAGTGAGGACTCCAGACGCTGGAGATTAGAGTCAAGAGTGTGGTACTGGAAAAGCACAGCAGGTCAGGCAGCATCCGAGAATTTCTGATGAAGGGTTTGTGGCTGAAACGTCGATTCTCCTGCTCCTTGGATGCTACCTAATCAGCTGTGCTTTTCCATCGCCACACTCTCGACCCTAACATTTATTGTATAAGAACAACAAATGCTGGAGATCCCAGCAGGTCAGACAGCATCCATGGAAAGACAACAAGCTAACATTTCGAGTCTAGATGACGCTTCACCAGAGCTGAAGTGAAGTGTGGAGGGTGGAGTATTTATGCAGTAGTTTTGCGGGGTGTGGGGATGGGGTGGTGCATTGGGTGGTGGCTGGTGGATGTAGGGTGCTGTTGGAGAAAAGATGTTGATAGTTTAGATTAACCGATCAGAATGTTACAACATCTCCAGTCTTGGCCGGGTGGTGGGAGTGCGCATGTGTGGGGTGTAGTGATAATGTTGACCAGGCGAACAATCTGGAAACCCGTGCTCAAGAAATATGAATGCAAAAATCTGGAATGGCAGCTGTGTAACCGTTGTCAATTGTCCCAAACAACACCAATCTGCTTCAGTAATTTTCCTTTAGGAAGGAAAATCAGTCATCCTTACATAGGCAGACCTACATGTGACTCCAGATGCACAAAAATGTCATTGGTTCTTAACCGCTGTCTGGACAATTAAGGATGGACAATAAACATTGGCCTAGCCAGCGACACTCACATCCCACGATCAAATAACGATAAAAGAGGAGAGTAAAACATAGGGACTGGAGGTTTACTCATATAAAAGGTTGAGCAACCTGTTGGCATGTTGTATATTCTATAAAAGTGATTGTGTTGTCCCTCAAGTTTATTCTTCCTCCCATGAGTTCGCAGCAGCTTTGTCTCCATTGAATGGCCAACTCTCCTACAACTTTGAGGATTTCAGGACACCAGCTCCTCATTAAGGTCAATGGGGGACCAAATTGGCAGAACGGGTCTGGTTGGTTTGAGTGTCTGTGATTGCTGTGGTGTGAAGTGGATTGTGAGCTGAGTGTTAAGAAACACACAAAAAAACAAAAGATCTCCTTGGATTCCAGTCACATCGATCTTATGGAACTGGCTCCACAAATGCTTTCTCAGAGAGTTGCACTAACTCTCACTGTCAGCT
>NW_025215361.1:100747-110816 GCF_004010195.1 Chiloscyllium plagiosum
TCTAACCACAAGGGATGAACTCGGATTTCACCATTTTCCTCATTTCCCCTCCTCCCACCTTGTCTCAGTCAAATCCATCGAACTCAGCACTGCCTTCCTAACCTGCAATCTTCTTCCTGACCTCTCTGCCCCCACCCCAGTCTGACCTATCACCCTCACTTTGACCTCTTTCCACCTATCACATTTCCGACGCCCCTCCCCCAAGTCCCTCCTCCCTACCTTTTATCTTAGCCTGCTGGACAAACTTTCCTCATTCCTGAAGAAGGGCTTATGCCCGAAACGTCGATTCTCCTGTTCCCTGGATGCTGCCTGACCTGCTGCGCTTTTCCAGCAACACACTTTCAGCTCTGATCTCCAGCATCTGCAGACCTCACTTTCTCCTCTGGTAAGATGATGGTGACTTTACCTTACTTTATTTTCTATCTGTTCTTTAACTGCCCCTAAGCCACTTTCTCTTACTTTTCATCAAAACCCCTTTCGTCACTCAATATCTCTTGCCTTCAACTGTATCACAGGCCCTCAGTATTATATTTCCTCTCGCCATTCTCCTTTCTCTGCGTCGTGTCCCGAAACACATTATATAAGGCAACACCCTTCTTTCCCTGTCAGAATGTTCAGTGCCCTTTGCACTTTGCAGCACAATGTTTATTTGGGTTTGCCCAGAATTGCTTGCTATCTTTTATTTGAGCTGATTCTTTTCTCTACATTCCACTGGATGTGACGTTCATTAAATTTGTCTCACTGGTTTGCCATAACCTTACTAGACATTTGCTGGGAGTTTCCACAGTCTTTGTGCTGATGCTGTGCTTAATGGCACATTGGGTTAATGCACCTGAAGTTTTATCGAAATGGATTTTCATACAAGCATAAAAGCACACATTTATTTCATGAACCTTACTGAATGATATTTATCCTTGGGTTTTATATTTGGACTTCAGCCAAATTTGTAAATCCAAATCATACTTTGGATCTCACTTCACTGGAATTAGCAAGTTTAACAGAAGCTGAATGCAGTAATTAATATTATCTCAGTGTGAGGGTGTGAGTGCTGTTATAACCAGTGGCTGCTGAGGCAGGTTTATATATTTTTAATCCACGTCCTCAAGGATGACACAACACATACCTAAGGAAGCGTGAGCTTGGAACCTGGCTCTTCTAGCCTAGAGGTATAAGCACTAATCATAAAGTCCCTACAGTGTGGAAGCAGGCATTCAGCCCACTAGGTCCACACCAACCCCTCCAAAGAGTATGCCCCCATCCCCATACCTGTAACCCTACATCCCCAGCTGATCCATCTAACCTGCACATCTTTGTACTGCAGGACGAAACCGGAGCTCCTGGAGGGGACCCATGCAGAGAATGTGCAAACTCCACACCGATAGTCACCCAAGGGTGAAATCAAACCTGGGTCCCTGGCGCTGTGAGGCAGCAGTGCTAACCACTGAGTATCGTGCTGCCCCAATAATACTGAGCCACAAGCGCCTGGCAATATGGCTTGAAAATGAGGTTGGTGTTGTATTACTTATGAAGTATCAGTAATTAAGCCGGTTACTGGGGGTTGGCGCCAGTTAATTTTATCCAGCAGTATGTGTTGGATTAGTTGAATGTTTTCCTGACATTTAAACCAGTCAATATAATTGCAGCCAAAATTAAAAATCTAATTATTATACACATTGGTAGAGAAGACCACAGTTAGTGATCCACTGAGGCATTATTCATCACTACATAGGACTGAGAGATATTTTTTAATGTTTCTCAAAGTTGCACATCACCTTCCTTCAGTGTACTTACCATTCAAACAGATGTATGAACCTTACTGATATAGTTTTATTTTACAACATCTGACAGGAGACTGTTTGCATGAATAATATAATAATATTGCAACTTTAAAAGGAAAATTAAACCAATTCCATCTTTGAGTTAGAAGGTAGTGATTATCCAACCAAGAATAGGTCACTAGATCCTTTGAACCTGCTCTCCCATTCTCGAAGAGCTTGGCTGATCTGATTTTAATCCTCAACTCTACATTCCTGCATATCCCTCATAATCTTTCAATCCTCATGAGTTCAAACCTCACCCCAGGCTTTGAGCGGAGATTTAAAAAGTTCATTGCCATACTTTCAAAGATAAATAAGGATAGGCATTAAACTTATCGCGGTTACAGGATGGTCACAACTGCAAGCTAGATATCCAGGGTACCAGACTATTCGGAAGGACAGGCAGGAAGGTAAAGGAGGTGGTATAGCTCTGATATTCAAGGATGGCATCAGGGCAGTGCTGAGGGATGTTATAGGTTCTATGGAGAATGAGGTTGAATCCATTTGGGCGGAAATTAGAAATTCTAAGGAAAATGTCACTGATAGGTGTAGCCTACAGGCCACCAACTAATAACATCATATTGGAGTGGGCAATAAACATAGAAATAACTAATGCCTGTAAAAACGTTTACAGCAATTATCGTGGGGGATTTCAATCTTCATATAGATTGGTCTAACCAGCTCGGTCAGGGTAGCTTTGAGGAGGGGTTTGTTGAGTGTATCCATGATAGTTTTCTTGAACAGTATGTAATGGCATCAATGAGGGAGCAAGCTATACTCGATCTGGTCCTATGTAATGAGACAGGAATAATTAATTACCTCATAGTTAGGGATCCACTTGGAAGGAGCAATCATAGTATGGGTGAATTTAGAATACAGATAGAGAGTGTGAAGATAAAATCCAATACCAGGGTCCTGTGATTGAACAAGGAGGACTACAATAGGATGAGGGAGGACTTGGCTAAAGCAGACTGGACACAAAGATTTTAGGGTGGGACAGTTGATGAGCAGTGGAGGACTTTGAAGCAATTTTTCAAAGTGCTCAGCAAAAGTAAATTCCAGTGGAAAGGAAGGACTGTAAGAAAAGGTGTAATCTTCCATGGGTGTCTAAGAAAATAAGGGATATTATCAAATTGAAAGAGCAGGCATACAAAGTGGCCAAGATCAGTGGGAAACTGGAAGATTGGGAAAACTTTAAAGATCAACAGAAAGCCACAAAAAGAGCTATAAAGAAAAGCAAGATAGAACATGAGAAAAAAACTAGCACAGAATATAAAGACAGTTGGCAAATGTTTCTATCAATATATAAAACAAAAACAGCAGCTAAAGTAAACATTGTTCCTTTAGAGGATGAGAAGGGGCATTTAGTTATGGGATATGATGAAATGGCTGAGGCATTGAACGGGTATTTTGTATTGGTCTTCACAGTGGAAGACATTAATAACATGCCATTGATTGACCAAGAGACAAAGGTGAGTGAGGACCTGGAAACAATCATTATCACGGAAAGGGTAATGTTGGAAGAGCTAATGGAGCTAAGGATAGACAAGTCTCCTGGCCCTGATGGAATGCATCCCAGGGAACTAAAAGAGATGGAGGGAGAAATAGCAAGTATTTCTCATTCCTGAAGAAGGGCATGTGCCCGAAACGTCGAATCTTCTGTTCCCTAGATGCTGCCTGACCTGCTGTGCTGTTCCAGCAATAAAGTTTCAGAAATAGCAAGTACACTTGTGGGAATTTTCCAAAATTCACTGCACTCTGGGGTAGTTCTAGCAAATTGGGAAACAGCAAATGTGATGCCACTGTTTAAAAAGGGAGGTAGATAAAAGATGGCAAATTATAGACCAGTTAGCTTAATTTCTGTAGCAGGAAGGCTGCTTGATTCTATTATCAAAGAAGAAATAGCAAGGCATCTCAATAGAAATTGTCCTGTTGGGCAGATGTAGCATGGGTTCATGAAGGGCAGGTCCTGCTTAACAAACCTTTTGGAATTCCACAAAGACTTTATGAGCAAGGTGACAATGGGGACCCAGTGAATGTGGTGTACCTAGGTTTCTAAAGGCCTTCGACAAGGTGCAGCACAAGAGGTTGCTGCATAAAAAAAGAATTCATGGCGTTAAGGATAAAGTATTGGCAAGGATAGGAGATTGGTTGACTAACACGAAGCAAATAGTGTTATTCTTCTGGCAATCAGTGACTATTGTTGTGCCTCAGGGATTGGTGTTGGGACCATAATTATTTACAAATGACATGGATGATTTGGAGTTGGGGACCATGGCAGAGTAAAGTGTGCAGTGGTCTGTGAAACTTTGCAGAGGAACATAGATACAGTGAGTGAGTGGGCAAAGGTCTGGCAGAACGAATACAATGTCAGTAAATGTGAAGTCATACATTTTGGTAGGACAAAGTTAAAAATCACATAACATTGCTAACTTCATCAGGTGGTTGTGGGAAGAGAAATAGTAAAAAGGATTATTATTTGAATAGTAAAAAGTTGCTGCATGCTGATTTGCAGAGGGACTGGGGTGACCTTGTGCATGAATTGCAGAAGGTTGGTTTGTAGGTACAACAAGTAATTCGGAAGGCAAATAGATTTTTGGCCTTCATTACTAAAAGGTTTCTGTTTAAAAGCAGAGGGGTTACGTTGCAGCTGTACAAGGTGCTGGTGAGGCCACACCTGGAGTACTGAGTGCAGTTTTGGTCTCTTTACTTGAGAAATGATTTACTCGCTTGAGAGGGTACAGAGGAGGGTCACGAGGTTGGTTCCAGAGTTGAGGGGGTTGACTTATGAGGAGAGGCTGAGTAGACTGGGATTATATTCATTGGAATTTAGAAGATTGAGGGGGGATCTTACAAAAACATAAAATTATGAAAGGAATTGATAGGTAGAAGTAGAGAGGATGTTTCCACTGGTGGGTGAAGCTAGCATGAGAGGGTATAACCTTAAGATTAGAGGGAGCAGATTGAAGACTGAATTGAGAAGGAACTTCTTCACCCAGAGGGTTGTGAATCTATGGAATTCCATGTCCAGTGAAGTAGTTGACATTACTTCAAGAAATGTTTTTAAAGCTAAGGTTGATTTTTTTTTGAAGAATAAAGGGATGAAGGGATATGGTGAGAGTGTGGGTAAGTGGATCTGAGTTACAGAAAAGATGGGCGGCTCGGTGGCACAGTGGTTAGCACTGCTGCCTCACAGCACCAGAGACCCGGGTTCAATTTCCGCCTCAGGCGACTCTCTGTGTGGAGTTTGCACATTCCCCCCGTGTCTGCGTGGGTTTCCTCCGGGTGCTCCGGTTTCCTCCCACAATCCAAAAATGTGCCGGTTAGGTGAATTGGCCATGCTAAATTGCCCGTAGTGTTAGGTGAAGGGGTAAATGTAGGGGAATGGGTCTGTGGTACGCTTTGGCGAGTTGGTGTGGACTTGTTGGGCTGAAGGGCCTGTTTCCACACTGTAAGTAATCTAAAAAAGATCAACCATGATCTTATTGAATGGCAGAGTGGGCTCGAAGGGTCAGATGCCTACCCCTGCTCCTAGTTGTTATGTTCTAATGCTGCTCGTGATCTTTGCAAGAATACATTGAAAAAGGTCATTCTGGTTGATTTGCCAGCGCAGTGCTGGACGTGTGCTACACTGTTTCAAGTTTATCCATCAGATTTAAAGAAAGACTTGCATTTTTGTACCATTTATCATGACCCCATGACATCCCAAAGTGCTTTGGAACCAATTACAGCTTCTGAAGAATAGCCACTGTAGGAACGTGGGAAACACAGCAACTAATTTCCACACAGCAAACTCTCCCAAATGTGATGATGGCCTCATAATCTCCAGCTCTATCAAAACACTATCCCGACTGCTGACTCATTTTGTGCACTGTTTATCCAAATGCATTATTTGAATAGAAGCCTCCTCAAACTAAATATTAGGAAGACCATTCAGCCTGACTTTTAACACATTTAAACCCTTCCACTTACGCAGAACTGAAAGTGCACATTAGTTTTCACCCCTGGTTATAAACTCTGTTCCTGATCTGCTGACCCAATCTCTCACCATGGATGGGTGTGCTCAGGATAATGTACAAACTGGTCTGGAAGCAACCTAAGGCATGAACAGTAGATTTCAGATATAGTGAGGTTTACAGACAGAAGAACTGGGGAGACCGGCCAGGATTGTACAAGATGTGTCAGGTCCAGAGTGAACAAAAGCATCGATTCATAACAATCTATAGCACAAAAAAATGGCCCTTCAGCCCATAGCTAGTCAAAAACAATGATCTAACTACTGTAAACACATTTTTCATCATTTAGGATTGGGAGATACCGTGCTGTGAAATAATGCTCTTGCCAATTCCTTATACTATTTCAAGTTGCACGTCTTACGTGCTTTCTTTCATGTTAAGCAAATACAACATATTATCAGACCCAACCCCCTCTTCTGCAAGGTGCAGCACTCTATTGAAGTGTTTAGAGGCTACCTCTATCTTGAAGCACCCTCAAAGTTCTGCACATGCATCAACAGGGACCAACTCTCCTGGTGATGTTACCAGCCATCCATTATCTCAGACATTCCCATTGGCTCCCCCTGCTGGGCAATAACTAATTAAACAGTGCTCCCGGATGTGGTCTGGTCATTAGCAAATTCCAGAAAGATTGCACAAGTGGGTGGTCTGCAAAAACCATTGGACTCAGGACCCACATTTCAAAAAAGAGTCTCAAAATAAAATTCTCCCATTGCCTTCTGTCTCGGCAAGGAGAAGCAGGAAGGGAGGCCACTTCACTTGGCCAGAGTAATGGGAGTGCAGGGTGCCATCAACTAAACTCATGTAGCTCCGCAGGCCCCATGTGGCAATGGGATAAGGATTTGCAAGGTGTGCGGCCACTCGTAATGTCGGATGCTGATGAATCCCTGCCATTCTACAGCAGTTGGAATGGGTTGGAATGGCTGCTTTATGTTCGCTTTTATTCCAGCATTGTGTTCATAGAATGCTGATGGAATCACAGAGAAATGGCAAGGCGTGGGACTATTGTACAGTCAGGATTAGGGAGGATTGCAATCAGTGGAAGGATAGACAAATGAAGCTGATCATGGATAGTCTTACAGCAAGTGGATGTGCTGAAGGCTTTCTCCATTCTAACTGCTCTCCCATCTCCTGGTCCTGAACAACCCGCTGCATACCTGATGGTAAACCCAGGTCCTCATGAAAGGATTAAGACAAAAGTCACCATGAGTGCTGGAGGACTGCTCAGAACAATCTAGCGTGATACCCCTTTGCTTCAGAGCTCTACTGATTTGCTATTTGGTTTGCCAGAAACTTGTTGGTTTTCCAGAGCAAGGAATTGACCCTGACCAAGTGTTGCAGACTGGCACATTCCAAGGTCCCTCACTTATCTGCTGAGAGACACGCTAAAGGTTGGGGCAGCTGCTACCAAGACACAGTGGGGACAGACCACTGCCTAAAGTCTTGCGGCCGAAGTTATATGGGAGTCCGTTCACTTATCCTACCCTCCCAGTACCTCAGTGTATGTAAATATAGTCTTGTACAAATGCCTTGGATTTGTTTGTTGGATAGTCAAACTCTAATTTTTATTTGTTTCCTCATATGCTACTGTACAAAACCGAACTGCATGGGTGACTATGTACGTATATAAAGATACTTTTACGACTAAGGCACATTTTTAAAATTTAAAAAACGTCAGTATGACTCCCATTGTACAGATGCTGTTGACATGTGGTTGGGTTACAGAGCAGGGCTATGAGCAGGTATAATACTTGGGTAAGCCTTTCACCCATCAGCCCACCCTCAGGTTTGACACCAACTGTTGTGATTACAATTTTCGATGTGATTCTCACAAAGACGCAGTTGGTAACCTCCATCTTGGGGAAACTCCTTATCTTGGCAAAGGCATTGCCCAGGCCTCCTGCTTCTCACTGATCAGGAAACCACAACTAACTGCACCCTCCTGGTGTTAAGACTGCACTTCACCTCTCCTGGATTGCAGTGGATGATGCAGAAGGCAATGCTACAGACGTGGTCTACTGCAGCCTGGAAAGATCTCAATTACAGACGTGGTCTACTGCAGCCTGGAAAGATCTCAATGCAATCAAATTCAGGGTCATGGTCACTATTATGATCATAGAGTGCAGGATCCTCACCCTGCTCTGACTTTGTGAGTCTGGCTGCAATAACTCCTGGGCTCTGTGTACAGCTCCTTTGTGAGTTGCAGATGAGGCACAGGTTGCTCCAAGTATAAGTGCTTGTGGGATGATCATTGCCTGGCATTTGTGTGGCAGCACAAGCCTGGATATTGTCCAGAACTTGTAACATTTGAACATGGAGAAAGTGAGGACTGCAGATGCTGGAGATCAGAGTCGAGAGTGTGGCACTGGAAAAGCACAGCAGGTCACGCAGTATGCGAGGAATAGGTAAATCGACGTTTTGGGCATAAACCCCTCATCAGGAATCAGCTTATGCCTGCTCCTGATTATCCTGCTCCTCGGATGCTGCCTGACCTACTGTGCTTTTCCAGTACCACACTCTCGACATTTGAACATGGACTGCTCCAGTGTCTGAGGAGTCACAAATGGTGATGAATAGTGTGCAATCATTAATGAATATCCCTACTTCTGACCTTATGATGGAAGGAAGGTTATTGATGAAGCAGTTGAAGATGGTTGGGTCTTGGACATTACTCTGAGTAACTCCTGCAGGGATGTCCTGGAGCTGAGATAACTGACCTCCAACAACCATTGTCCTATGTGTCAGGTATGACTCCAAACAGTGGACAGTTTTGCTCGGGATCCTTGATGCCACACTCAGTCGAGTACAGCCTTGTTGTCCAGCACTCTCCCCTCCCCTCTGGAATTCAGCTCTTTTGGCCATGTTTGAACCAAAGCTGTAATGAGGTCAGGAGCTGAGTGGCCCTGGCAGAACCTGAATTGGGCATCACTGAGCAGGTTACTGCTGAGCAGGTACTGCTTGATAGCACTATTAATAAACCCTATCACTTTACTGATGATGGAGAGTAGACCAATGAAGGGGGTGGGGTGGAGGGAGTAATTGGTAGGGTTGGATTTATTCTATGGTCTGTGTACAAGACATACCTGACAATTTTCCATATTATTGGGTGGGTGCCAGTGTTGTAACTGTGTAATGATTGCCATTACAGTAAACCCCCTGTGTCTGTGTGTTCACAACTTGCAAATTCACCTCTCCACGCCAAAAAGTAAGTAGAACAAAATTTGACATCAGTGGGTAAACTTCAATTTGTAACCTGTATTTTTATTAAGCTCTGCATTAGTGAATTTCATCATTCCCGGGGCTTCTCTGAAAGGGAACTGTCACGCACACGGAGGAATAAGTGTAACTCAATCATTATTTCAATAGTAGAACAAAATTTGACATCAGTGGGTAAACTCCAATTTGTAACCTGTATTTTTATTAAGCTCTGCATTAGTGAATTTCATCATTCCCGGGGCTTCTCTGAAAGGGAACTGTCACGCACACGGAGGAATAAGTGTAACTCAATCATTATTTCAATCGAGTATAAATGAACACGGCTGGGGGGGGGGTTGCAGATTGAGTTGTGCACATTTTTGCTGCAGGTGAAAGATACAGGACCTGACTGTGACAGTTCCCATTGCGATGGGCACCTCCGATACTTCATCCTGTGACCTCACTGACAGGATTACAGCACACAGCTCAGCAGAACCATTGCTTCTGACCAGCTGCATACACACAGCGGCCTCACAACATTCAATGCAAATGTGTGTTCTAGTGAGCTTCCAGCTCGTAAAGGCTGTCTGTCCCTCTTAAAGAAAACTAGTACTGGCTCACTGGAGAATAGGCCTGATTGAAACTGTGAGGAAAGGAATAAAGGCTCAGGCAGAGAGAGCTCCGTGATACGTCAATGTAGTACTGAAGGCCCCTGTCATGAAAGCTACATTTCTGCAGGAGGCCAAAAGTAATTTCAGAAATGCCTTCTTCAGTGAGTGGAAGTAGATGGTCATGGGTGTCAACTCCCTGAGGAACTCCCAAGGATCTGAGAGCAGAATCTCAGTACAGCATAGCTCAACCTGGTACCAAAAGAGAAAATGCTGGAAATCTCAGCAGGTCTGGCAGCATCTGTAAGGAGAGAAAAGAGCTGACGTTTCGAGTCCAACTGACCCTTTGTCAAAGCTTTGACAAAGGGTCAATTAGACTCGAAACGTCAGGTCTTTTCTCTCCTTACAGATGCTGCCAGACCTGCTGAGATTT
>NW_025215361.1:114039-125619 GCF_004010195.1 Chiloscyllium plagiosum
AGCACAGCCAATCCACCTTAAACTGCACATCTTTGGACTATGGGAGGAAACCAGAGCAAATCCACACAGACATGGGGAGAACATGCAAACTCCACACAGACAGTGGCCCAAGCATTGGATTGGACCCAGGTACCTAGCTCTGTGAGGCAGCAGTTCTAACCACGGAGCCACTATACCACCTGCTCTGCTGCCTCACTACTTGATCAGTTCGTCAAAATTGTTCAAATAGTGAACAGTGCAAGATATAGCGTGAATAAATTGAGTTAATTATTATTAATCACCTTGTTAATCTTACTAATCATCCAGAAGTATTGGGCTCCAGTTTATTTAATATATTTATTGCAGTCTATAGTATTGTAGTTTTTAGACTCAGTGTTCACATTGCTTCATACTGATTGAGAGACACATCTATGGAAGATAGCTAACTCAGCAATTTGGACAGATTTTTATGCCAAAATGAAAATTTATTTGCGGTTTCAATCTGACATGATGCCAAATGAGGGAACAATATAGATAATTACAAGTAAAGGAAAGATATGAATGTGAGCTGGTGTTGTTATGGTAACAGGGCTTGCAGGACATTATGATGGGTGCCAACTCGCTGACACCTCCTCCTACTGCCCCCTTGACCAAGACCCCACCTCCCATCACCAAACCATTAACTCCCAGACCACCCATAACCTCATCACCTCAGCGGAACTCCCATCCACAGCCTCTAACCTCAGTCTGGGAACCCCACACTGCCCGATTCGACCTCTTACCAAAAGTCACAAACCTGACTGCCCCAGTTGACCCACCATCTTCACTTGCTCCACTGAACCTATCTCCTCCTATCTTGACACCACCGTGTCCCCCTTGGTCCAGGATCTCCCCACGTACATTTGAGACACCACCCACACCCTCCACCTCCTCCATGACTTTTGTTTCTCTGGCCCCCAATGCCTCATCTTCACCATGGACATCCAGTCCCTGTGTGCATCCATCTGCCACGGCGAAGGCCTCCAAGCCTTCCATTTCTTCCTCTCCCGCTGACCCAACCTTCCACTGACACTCTCATTTGATTGACGGAACTGGTCCTCACCCTCAACAACTTCTCCTTTGAATCCTCCCACTTCCTTCAGACCAAAGGCGTAGCTATGGGCACCTGCATGGGTCCCAGCTACGCCTGTCCCTTTGTCAGTTACGTGGAACAGTCCATCTTCTGCAGCTACATCGGCACCATTCCCCACCTTTTCCTCCACTACATCGATGACTGTATCGGCGCCACCTCATGCTTCTGCGGGGAGGTTGAACAGTTCATCAACTTCACTAACATCTTCCACCCCGACCTCAAATACACCTGCACCACCTTGGACACCTCCCTCCCCTTCCTGCACCTCTCCACCTCTCCATCTCCATTTCCGGCGACCGACAACCCATGGGCATCTACTTCAAACCCACCGACTCCCACAGTTACCTGGACTACACCTCCTCCACCTTACCTCCCTTATTCGTAATTCCTCTGCCTTGGCCGCATCTGCTCCCAGGAGGAACAATTCTACCACACAACACACCAGATGGCCTCCTACTTCAAGGATAGCAATTTCCCCTCATATGTGAACAATAATGCCCTCCAGCCCATCTCCTCCACTTCCCACACCTCCGCCCTTGAATGCCACCCCTCCCACTGCAACAAGCATAGAAACTCCCTGGTCCTCACCTTCCACCCAACTAATCTCCGGATACAGGACGTTATCCTCTGCTATTTCCATCACGTACAATCAGACCCCACCACCAGAGACATATTTCACTCCCCACGTCTATCTGCATTCTGCACAGACCATTCCCTCTACGACTCCCTCGTTAGGTCCAAGCGCCTCACCAAACCACCCTCTACTCTCAGCAACTTCCTTTGCTACCACAAGAGGTGTAAAACCTGCATCCAAACCTCCTTCCCATCTCCGTCCAAGGCCCCAAAGGATCCTTCCACATCTGGCAGAGATCTACCTGCATATCCAAACACCTCATCTACTGTGTCTGTTGCGCTCAATGTGTTCTCCTCTACATTGAGGAGACAGGATGCCAACTCACAGAATGTTTCAGGGAACATCTCTGGGACACATGCACCAAATAATCCCACTGCCCCGTGGCCAACCACTTTAACTGCCCCTCCCACTCTGCCAAGGACATGCAAGTTCTGGGCCTCCTCTAACACCAAATCCAACCCACCCGACATCTGAAGGAAGAACGCCTCATCTTCCATTTTGGAACCTTCCAACCACACGGTGTCAACATTGATTTCACCAGTTTCCTCATCTCCCCTCCCCCCACTTCATCCCAGATCCAATCCTCCAACTTGGCACTGCCCTATTGATCTGTCCTACCTGTCCATCTTCCTTCCCATCTATCTGCTCCACCCTTCCCTTGGACGTATCACCATCACCCCTCACCTGTATCTACCAACTTATCTCTCAGCCCCCTTCCCCCCGCCACATTCCTGATGAAGGGCTTATGCCCAAAATGTCGACTCTCCTGCTCCTCAGTTGCTGCCTGACCGGCTGTGCTCATCCAGCGCCACACTTTCGACTCTCAAGTTTTAACATCAGGAGTACACAGCGAATGATATGATGACATTGTGGCATCACCGGTCACATATTTATGACATGTTTAATATCTCTAAGGGTGATGTAAGGGTAGGAAACTGTCTCAGTATGTAATGTGGCACATGATTGGGGCACCTTTAGATGTAGTTTGCCCAACCATCCTGAAAAGTCCAGTCTGCTGCAAAACATACCAAATAGGTTTAGAGTATTCCTGGGAAATGGCTCATTCGGATCATTCATTTTCAAAATCCCCAAACGATGTCATCGTCAGGGGGCAACCTTAAAGCAAAGCCAAAGTGGCAGTTTTTATTGTGTTAGGGCCGAAGCATGATTATCTCCATCAGTAGGCCCAATGGAGGAATAAACCTGTGTGGGGGCCTCGGACAGTTCAAAGAAAACTATTCCAGATCATTAGAAACAAAGTAACTGAGGGTTAGTTGTCACATTTGAGAGGCTTGAGCTTTGCTGAGCAATTTCCACTTACTCTGCTCCTCAGCGGATAGAAGTGGTGCCATTTTAACTCTGCGAGCTGGTGAAACGCAGGCAGAAGGGAACCAGCTTCTCACTATGCACATGGTTTCCCTTCCATTGACCTCACTACAAGGGGAATGTTAAGGTTGGTTTCTCGGAGGTACATCCACTGTCCCCCATTATCTGAAAAAGGAGGAAGACATATTTCTGAGTAATTATTAGTCTCTCAGCCTAAACTTGGTGGTGGACATATTACTGGAAAAAAATCCAAAATGACAATACAAAACATCCTTTAGGAAGGTACAAATTAATCAAGGGCTGTCTTAACCATGGGAAGGTTGTGTCTGACCAAATTCACAATTTTTTGAGGAGGCATCCACTATGAACAAACAGCAATGCTGGCAGGCTGCTCCTTCTGTATTTATGGTTTGGTTGGTTAGCCCTAAGCCTGCATTGTTGTCTCTTTGTGGACTTGATCTCCCATGTGCTCTCTGTGGTGTTGGTGTGTCAACTGCACTCTTGAGACCATCTATCTAACTAGATTGCAACTGCTCTGAGTCTGCTCCATCTCAATCTTACCCTTAACTGAGAATAACTCTCCCTCACTCTCATTAGATCTTGTAAACTCATTACTTACACTCTGATGTACATAATACTTGGTACAGCTTTCTCGGACAATGCTTCAATTCTTGATTTTACATCTTGATAACATGTGACCATGATGTCAGAGCAGCATCATCATGTACGTCATCATCATTGACATACTCTTTTTCCATTGGACGACAGTATCATGAAATGATAATGAGAGTTGCTTCTATAGTGTCATATTACCGTGGATTTGATCTGACTTAATCTTCTGGACCAGTTTACCATGAGAGACCTTGTCAAATACTTTGGTAAAAGATGCAATTCAACCTTCCTTATTTTGGTTTGTTATAGTTGCCAGAGGTTTTATCCATGGCTACAGGCAACTACGTAAGATCGATTCCACAGTTGACTCCTTCCTTTGGGATCATATAAACGTTTATATTTCAACATGACAGATACTTTTCCTAAGCATATTTTTTATTATGCAAAATCAGGAGCAGTTCAAATATCACTGAGATAATAATTATAAATAAATTCAACTGTTCACTTTAGGGGAATACCTAATCGTAAATCAATGGGAGTCATTTGAAGATTGAATGATGATGTAAAGTGGCCTGTATCAGAGTAGCCACAACTTATATCCTCCTTCATACTCTTCTCATAGTTATCCTGCTCTGTGTGACCTCTCCTGAAAACTCTTTATCAACCTTAAGGGAAAGCATTATCAAGCATAGTGTATCAACTTTCTAGACCGTATCATTTTATTTGTCTGTATTATTAATTGGGAAGGAGTTGTTGAAGGATTGCTGGACATTTAAAAAGCAAGCAGCCTGACTCTGATTGTAAGTTTTTTTTACAGTTTCAGGAAGTATACTTACAGCCAAGCTGAAGCCAGCAGGATGTGTGTGACTGGAGATTTCACCAACAAATTGGTTGTGAAATGGTGACCAGATATTGAGGATTAGGCCTTCTGAGCGGGGTCCGTTCATGCCTTCTGCCTGACAACAACTCTCAACATCAGATCTCAGAGACGAAAGGAATTGTTCCTTTTCTCTGCAGTAAGATCACCTCAAGCCTAAATAAAACCAACTTATTTCCCCCTCATCAGTTGCCGTACACTGTGGCTTTTTAACTAGGTATTCAAAGACTTTGTAAATGTGAACCAGTGACTGAAAACCTCCTGAAAACAAGTGAAAGTACCTGGAGAAGGAAGATCAAGGAATAGTGTCCTGATGAGCTAAAAGGATAATCTCAGCCAACAATGGGGCAGTCATCCATGGACTGTTTTCCAGTTTTCCCCTCAATTCCGAAAAGCAATGCTTTATTTTCATGTCTATCTATGCAGTTAGGCTGAATTTCTAAGGAACTCAGAGTTTTAACTGATTCAGTTATATGTTAATTGTTCATGATTGTTTATCTGTGGTTAGAATCTATTTATTTGCACTAAATAGCCATTCTTATTCAAAGTCACCTCAGTGCCACTCCTTTATTAGAGATTGATGATTGATAGTGAGTTTAGTCTGAGAGTCACCATGCCTCAGGTTGGGGGTGGGACCTTCATGGTAACTTCAACTCACACTGTGGATATTACTCTGTATTGTAAACCAGCTGTCAAATCAACTGATCTCACCAACCCTCTACTCTTACCCTGTAGAGAAAACTAGTCTATGATGTTTTGGTTGTGTTCGCCGAGCTGGGAATTTGTGTTGCAGACGTTTTGTCCCCTGTCTAGGTGACATCCTCAGTGCTTGGGAGCCTCCTGCGAAGCGCTTCTGTGATCTTTTCTCCGGCATTTGTAGTGGTTTGAATCTGCCGCTTCCGGTTGTCAGTTCCAGCTGTCCGCTGCAGTGACTGGTATATTGGGTCCAGGTCAATGTGTTTGTTGGTTGAATCAGTGTGCGGCTACTAAGGATAGCTGGTCGTGTCATTTCGTGGCTAGTTGGTGTTCATGGATACGGATCATTAGCTGTCTTCCTGTTTGTCCTATGTAGTGTCTTGTGCAGTCCTTGCATGGGATTTTGTATACTACGTTGGTTTTGCTCATGCTGGGTATCGGGTCCTCTGTTCTGGTGAGTTGTTATCTGAGAGTGGCTGTTGGTTTATTTGCTGTTATGAGTCCTAGTGGTCGTAGTAGTCTGGCTGTCAGTTCAGAAATGTTCTTGATGTATGGTAACGTGGCTAGTCCTTTGGGTTGTGGCATGTCCTCGTTCCATTGTCTTTCCCTTAGGCATCTGTTGATGAAATTGCGGGAGTATCTGTTTTTGGCGAATACATTGTAAAGGTGTTCTTCCTCTTTTTGCAGTTCTGGTGTGCTGCAGTGTGTTGTGGCCCTTTTGAACCACTATAAATGCCGGAGAAAAGATCACAGAAGCGCTTCACAGGAGGCTCCCAAGCACTGAGGATGTCACCTAGACAGGGGACGAAACGTCTGCAACACAAATTCCCAGCTCGGCGAGCAGAACCACAACAACGAGCATCCGAGCTACAAATCTTCTCACAAACTTTGAACTAGTCTATGATTTTTGACAACTCGTGTCTAAAAAAGGAGTAAATTAGGGAATTTTGCATACATTTATTAAATCCTTAACTTCTGTGATGACTCCAGCCGGAACAGCAGGGCTTTATTTCCAGAGGAAGAAAGTGAGGATGGCAGATGCTGGAGATCAGAGTCAAGAGTGTGATGCTGGAAAAGCACAGCAGGTCAACGTTTTGGCTTATGCCCAAAACATTGATCTCCTGTTCCTCGGATGCTGCCTGACCTGCTTTGCTTTTCCAGCAACTCTCGACTTTATTTCCAGTGCTCCACTCCAGTGAGGGAACACAATACAGGCTTTTTACAGCAGACCCTCAGTTAAGTCACTTCACGACATTTTTTGAGGTGTCAACATGTTAAAAGATCCATGTTGAAACCATAAGAACTCATCATATTGGCTTTAAACACATACCAACCTGGCATTTCTGCACAGTAAAGGAGTATTTATACATTGCTACAGGTTGGTGATAAAGGAACATGACATTTATGACCAACTGAGAGAAACTGAGCACTTTGCTATGTTCTTCTTGACATAATTAAAACAATGCAGTCATACATTCCTCATCTACAACCACACTGTATCTGAAAGGCATAATAGTGTTTGTATGTGCAAAGGCCGAATTTTAACACAAACCATCTCTTGGTATCTTTTCTTCACCAGTTGAATGTCCATCTCTTTTGAAGCAGAACCGAGATACAGTGAGCAGAGTTTGTTTTGTATGGTTCAGGTTGATGCATCAGTTTATATAGCATTTACCATGGTAATCCAGAAACCTGGCTGTGGAGAAACAACCCCCTCATGGACTGGTAAACTGCAGAGGCACACTCTAACTGTTTCAATATTAAACTCCTGAAAACAAAATCTAGTCTGTTTCGCGGATGAGGGAAATATCAATTAAACTGCATTTCTAATCAATCCTCAGTTAGGTAATAATTAGACTTCTTCTGAAAGAATTGTTACTGGATCACATCAGACAATATTAAAAACTGATCAGATAGTGAGGAATTGGTAGCACGTGTAAATTAAACCAGATAATGCCAGGAGACTGCCTCCGGAAAGACATTTATGAATCAGTTGGGTGTTTACAACAATCCAGCTTTTCAAGGATTAGCCTCAAAATGTTCAAATTTATTGAGTTCAGTTTGACAAAAAACCAGGGTGGGAATTGAACTCATAAGCCCCTGCTAATCCACTATCACAGCTACTCAACTGTGATTTTCAGGTGAACAATTATGGGACAAAACATATGGTGTTTGGAACTCATTCTCATCAGGTTAGCTCTTTTTATGTGATAAATTGTACCATATCACATTCTTTCCGTTGAATTAATTAGGCTTCCAACTGTGGAGTCTAATTAGTTTAGCTCACAAGTGAACTGGCATGATCTTGCCAATACGTGCTTCAGGTTGCCAATTTTGTTCCATATTTGTTCATTCTCAAGGGCACAACAAATCACTAGATGAAACTTCACACAGCACAGTTCAGTGAGCGAGCTATTCCAATGCTTTCTTTCTTCTTAGTCTTAGTGTCTGCGCTATCTGCCTCTACTGCCAATTCATGGTAATGACTAATGGGCTAGGGGAGGTTGTAGTAATTCACTACCACTATACCTCCTTTGTCCATGTCATGTCTAGGGTCTGTCTAATTATTAATGTTAGAAGATAGGCTGCTGGGGAGTTTTAGTTAACCAGATTGCATATTGTAGATATCAATAAGTACACTTTGCACGATGAAGGGCTCTCAAGCGCTGTAGAGAATAAATCTGCTCTTTGCAAACACTAGTGCAGATGTCCTGTCTCCTAAAGACCATGTACGGCATCATCTGGTTGGTTGCAACTAATGAAACTTCAACATCAACTCTTTCAGAACCATTATCTTAAATCGCAGTGTTATTCTCATCTGATCTTTTGCCCAGTTTATTCCTGGTGGAGCTCTTCTGCCTGAAAATACTGATCTTGATTATCTTATTGGCTTTGGTTGCTTGTTCATTCGGATTTCAGTACCTGTGGAGACTGTGATGATCCTGTATGTCTGTGCACATGCCTGAATATGTGTGTGTCTGTGTGTGAGGTATGCATACAAGTTCAAATACACACATCATGTGTCTTTACATGCGGGTGTTATAATGTGTGCATGCATACATGAATGTATTACTTTTTAGTTTTGAGGGTATTTTTTGATAGGAAAGGTATGTAAAAGTGCACTACAAGATCAAATACACACATCATGTGTCTTTGCATGCGGGTGTTATAATGTGTGCATGCATACATGAATGTATTACTTTTTAGTTTTGAGGGTATTTTTTGATAGGAAAGGTATGTAAAAGTGCACTAGGAAATGTGAAATGCTGTTTAGAGTTTCCAGTGTCTGAAAAGACAAGATCAAAAGTTGTTGACTAATTGTACAGTAATTCTCCCTTTGCCTTTTCTAGAAAATTCCTCAATCCTACTGCCAAAAGCATTTGCTCTTTCATTGAGATGACATTTTCTTTTATTTCACATCCTGCACACCTACCCTTATGTCTGTCATTTCTATCGGTCATAAAATTCATGATGAGAGATAGTTTACTGATGGTTTATTCGAGTTCCTGGTGCTAACCTTACGTTACAGAATCTACAGAATATGCAAACAGTTGTTTATGGGGCCTCTCGTAAGTGGTTACTGTCTATTCTGTTCAGAAGGTTTAAAATTGTATATATAGTGGCTATAAAAATGAAAATGAAACAATGAATAATTTAATTAGGTGATTAATTGAATCTCAATAAGGCAGGACAGGTGACATGTCAAGATTGCAGTATGTGGGGGTTCCTGGATACTACTGTGACACTACAAGCATGTCTGCAGTAAGGGTTTCAATCTCAAGGAGCTTTAGCTCAGAATCCCTAAGCTGAAGGCTGGGATACAAATGCTGTGACAGATCAGAGAGGGAAAGTTATCGAGATACTTTGAATCAAGATAGGGTATTCTGACTTGTTCAGTGGTCAGGGATGAGAGGGACTGCTTGTGAGTGAGGAAGATCTGGGCGAGAGGAGTGCCAACTTCCATGATTGTCCAATAAAATCTGAGGTTCTTGTAGCCTATTTGGATGACAGCAGGGGCTGCGGTGTGGATGAGAAAACTGACCATGGCAACCTGATACAGGAAAACCATTCCCATGAGGAGACCAACAAGGAATGTAATTGTAGTGGCAATGGTATGATGATGGGAACTGACACTGCTCTCTGCAGCAATGAGTGAGAGTCCTTATGGCTGTGTTGCCTGACTAAGGATTGAGAAATACTCTCAGGGCTAGAGATGAAGTTGGAATGAAAGGGTGAGGATCCAGTTGTCATGGTCCATTTAGGGAATAATAACTTAGGTGGAATGAAAGAAATAGGTTCGACATAAAGTATGAGAAATTAGACATGAAACTAATTCTGAGTTGAAAAGTGTGATGCTGGAAAAGCACAGCAGGTCAGGCAGCATCCGAGGTGCAGGAGAATCGTTGTTTTGGGCATTAGCCCTTCTAATTCTGAGTTGAAAAGTGTGATGCTGGAAAAGCACAGCAGGTCAGGCAGCATCCGAGGTGCAGGAGAATCGTTGTTTTGGGCATTAGCCCTTCGTCAGTGGTTTATGCCCAAAACATCAACTCACCTGCTCCTCGGATGCTGCCTGGTCTGCTGGGTTTTTCCTGTGCTACACTTTTTGACTCTGACTCTCCAGCGCCTGCAGTCCTCACGTTCTCCTAGTCTGGTTCAGGAAAGTGAGAGGTGTACGTTTGGCATTGTGCTGGGAGCAGTGTTTTTACAAACTACTGAACCATGGAAGTGGAGACAGTTTTATTATAACCCATGTGGGAAGGGATCAAATATAGAAAGATGTACCATATCAATGAATAGTGGTAAGAGAGGAAAACAGTGCATGGGAACTACATGTCCGTAAACAGCAGATTGGGACAGAGAGAAATAAAACTAAGAATGCACCAATAATCAAGACTGGACATTCCAAAGATAACAAAAGGTCTCTTGGCTCTTCCAAGATGGCTGCTGCAGGGTCAGCAGTGTTTGGCTCCTGAGCATGGGGCTCAGCCACTCATGGCTTAGGCTGCGGGCTCTGTCGCATCCACATGGTTTCATTATTGTTTTTTCGATTGCTATATTTGCCACAGGGCGTCCTCTTGATATCCTCCCGCAGGAGGCCAGTGGGGGGGGCTGTGTATCTCCATCCCTGTTCCATGTGAGGGGTGGCATCGGAAGATGAACCAGAACCCGTCAGTCAATGTCCAGTGTCTGAGGATGTGCAGGACCCACACAGCGTAAATGTCTCCAGCTCGGAGAGGGTAGACGCAGAAACAATGGCACCAGTGGCAGCAGAAAAGGAACATATTGCCAGGATCTCAGGGACAATGTCAGATAGTGGCGACTGGAGGAGCAGAGGGGTGAAGGCTACGGCGAGGGAACAATAAACTTCTGAAACTGTTTTGTTTTCAGTAATACCAATTAAGTAGCATTAATTTACTCAGTATTCTACAATAATACAATTTATTCAATGACTTATTATATAATCTAAAATGGTGCCAGAACATGGCGACATTATCCACTTTTCACTATACCTAGGTACAAGTGACAATATATTCAATAAATCTAAATCTAAATCTAAGAGGACAAAACTAAAGGCTCTGAATATCAATAGCATTCATAACAAAGTGAACGAACTGACAGCGCACATAGAAGTCAATAAATATGATCTGATAGCCATAACATAAACATGGCCACATGATGACAAGGATTGAGTCCTTAGTATTAAGCGGTGAATGACATTCCAGAAGAATGGTAAACTAGGTAATGTTTGTCGGACATGACCTTTCTGCAATAAGATGGAAATAACTTTTTTTTTAAGAGATCATGATCTAGAATCAGTTTAGGAGGTAATGGGGACTATTGGGGACATAAGTTACTAGTGGGAGTGTAACCACATTGCAGGGTGCAGTGCGCAAGAAGAAATATTGGCTGTTTGTAATAAAATGCCAGCACTAATCACAGCTGACTTATAGTTACATTTCAATCAGAATAACCAGACAGACAGTAACAACCTGGATAACAAGTTCACAAAATGTTTCTGAGACAAAAGCAAAATACTTTGAAAGCTGGAAATCTGAAACAAACACAGAGAATGCTGGAGACACTCAGCAGGCAGCATCTGTGAAGTGAGAAACAGAGCCAACATTGAGTCCAGTATGATTCTTCAACAGAACACTGATGAATGGTGTTCCCCGTATTGTTAGGCTGTGTCCTCTGGTTCGGCACTCACCCATCAGTGGAAACATGTTTCCTGCTCCAGAGTGTCCAATCCTTTAATTAGCTTATATGTCTCAATCAGATCCCCTCTCAGTCTTCTAAACTCAAGGGTATACAAGCCCAGTCGCT
>NW_025215361.1:126400-126732 GCF_004010195.1 Chiloscyllium plagiosum
TCTCCCTATAGCTCAAATCCTCCAACACTGGCTATCTCATGTCCCCTTTTTGCACTTCTGATTTCTCTCTAAAGTATACTACTCCTACTGCCTTTATACTCTTGAATTAATATTTAATTCAGCAACTTCCAAAACTGTCAAAGGAATCAAATACCAAAATGAATTTATGCACATGTGAGTTGGTTTGCCTTTTGTCCTTTACAACAGTGTTCTCAGCTACTGTGGTACTTCCAATGTAATTTTTATCACTCGTGGTCTGAATTTTGTTTCTGACCCTACGCTTTCTTCTAGTTTCATCTCTAATTTTTTTCTGTGTTTGTGTATGTTTGTGG
>NW_025215362.1:0-1833 GCF_004010195.1 Chiloscyllium plagiosum
TGAGTTTCCTCTTACTTTTCTCAGCCACGTTAAATAGAAGCCTGGTCTGCCCAACCTTAACTTATCCATTCCAGGTATGTGTCTGGTAAACCCTCTCTGAACTGTTTATAATGTGTTAACATCTTTTCTTTAATACGGAGACCAATGCTGTGCATGGTACTTCAGATGGGGACTCACCAGTATCCCGTGAAAGTGAACACCTTACTATAGTGTTCACTTCATCTCATGGTAAATGATGACATTCTATTGGTTTTTCTTTACTTGCTATACCTGATTATCTACCTTCTGTGATTCATGCATGGGAATACCCAGATCTGACTGCATCTCCAAGCTCTGCAGCCTCTCACCTTCCAGATCTCATTTGACAGATCTCATTTATCTTATCTATGCCCTTTAACTTGCCCTCTCACATAACAATGCAATGTCGTTTTGTAGCCTCTTTACAACTTACTTTCCTGTCTTTATGTCTTCAGTGCAGGGGACAACCAAAAATTGGTGGCTCCATCCAAGAGATTGATCTAA
Organism: Chiloscyllium plagiosum; assembly: GCF_004010195.1. Taxonomy (NCBI): domain Eukaryota; kingdom Metazoa; phylum Chordata; class Chondrichthyes; order Orectolobiformes; family Hemiscylliidae; genus Chiloscyllium; species Chiloscyllium plagiosum. Next base: position 523 of record NW_025215362.1, read on the forward strand.
CTTGAGGCCCCAGCTCTGACATGTATGGAGTATCACTTATTACATTTCCAGCCTGAATAAGACACATTTATGCTTACCTTCTGCCTTCTGTTAGCCAATCAAACTTCTATACATGCCAATATACCATTACTAGTTTTCACTTTCCTCAGCAACCTTCAATGTGTTTAGTTTCACTCATGGGTGTGATCTTTGCTTGCTAAGTAGGCATCTGTAGTTGTCTGTCCTTGTGACAGATGTTCAAACAACATCTGGAACTCAAAGTGTCCACTGCTTCCCCCTTGTTCACGCCACATGCTACAACTTCAAATAACTTTGCTGGATTGGATAAATATGATTTATCTTTCACAAAACCATGTTGATTGTACATGATTGCCTCAAACATTTCTAAGTGTCCTGCTAAAACCAGCAGAGAGTTTGTCCCCAATTCCCATTGACTCCAGTTTTTTTTTTAACCAGGGCTTCTTGATGCCACACTCAGTCGAATCCAGCCTTGATGTTTAGGGCTGCCCCTCTCCCCTCCCCTCCCCTCTGGAATTCAGCTCTTTTGTCCATGTCTGACCCAAGGCTGGAATGAGGTCAGGAGCTGAGTGACCCTGGGGGATCCCAAACTGGGAGTCACTGAGCAGGTTATTGCTGAGCAGGTGCTGCTTGATAGTTGTTACTGACACCGTCCGTCACGTTACTGAGGATCGAGAGTAGACTAATGGGACGGGAATTAGCCGGGTCGGATTTGTCCTGCTTTTTGTATGCAGGATATACCTGGGAAATTTTCCATATTGCCATCACTTTGCTGATGATTTGAAGGGATCAGCTCAGATAATAATTACTGGATTTATGCTGACTCCTGGTAATGTTCCACATTCCATTAGCTGCAGTGATTACACAAAGTAACATATTATTGTCAAATTGTAAAAAGCCCCAAAAAAGACTCAAGGGAAGCAAACATCTGAGGAAAATTTAAATAATAATTTGTTTCAGGGAAATATAAAGAACAAGGGAGAGAGTTCAAATTTGATGATTGACATAAGTCTATGAGTAGAGAACAAGTCAGTCAGGTCGGTTTGGGATTAATACAGGGCTGTGGGGAGAGAGCAGGGCGGTGGGATTAGTTTGGGATTAATACAGGGCTGTGGGGAGAGGGTGGGACAGTGGGATTAGTTTGGGATTAATACAGGGCTGTGGGGAGAGAGTGGGGCAGTGAGATTAGTTTGGGATTAATACAGGGCTGTGGGGAGAGAGCAGGGCGGTGGGATTAGTTTGGGATTAATACAGGGCTCTGGGGAGAGAGCGGGGCAGTGGGATTAGTTTGGG
>NW_025215362.1:6065-11359 GCF_004010195.1 Chiloscyllium plagiosum
CCTCACCTTAACCTCCTTCCACCTATCGCATTTCCAACACCCCTCCCCCAAGTCCCTCCTCCCTACCTTTTATCTTAGCCTGCTGGACACACTTTCCTCACTCCTGAAGAAGGGCTCATGCCCGAAACGTCGATTCTCCTGCTCCTTGGATGCTACCTGACCTGCTGCGCTTTTCCAGCAACACATTTTCCAGCTCTGATCTCCAGCATCTGCAGTCCTCACTTTCTCCTATTTTAGTTAATAGTGCAGGAATAAATTTAAAGTAAGTTAAAGTAAAATTACAGTAAATGATGTAACTTAATACAATGATTTAGGCATAGCAGAACAGCTTGGCCTATTCTGTGGCAGATAGGATGCTGTGGACTCTTCTTGTGACCACTGAGAGCCCATGTGCAGTCAGGTCATGTGCTGCATGTTTCACAGCAGTGGCCAGAATCACTGGCTTTTATCCATGAGGTGTAGATCTATGTGGCTCATATGTTCAGAATGGTGATAATACCATGAATTAACGACAGACAGGCAGCAGGCAGGGAATGTGTGACCACCACGCAGTCCAAGAGAAACAGGCAAGCAGAGGTTCAGCTCATTAACTGGTCTTTGGTTCGGGACATTGGTGGGGGAGTGCAGCAAGAGGCAAGCTTATAGCTCCACAGAAGGCCCAGCAGATCAGGGAGGAGGAGGATGAAGTGTACAAGATTAGTTTGGCCACAGCTCGAGTACTGTGTGCAGTTCTGGTTCCCACACGAGAGGAAGATGTGAAGGAGGAGCAGAGGGGATTCGCCATGATGTGGTGGAACTGGATGGAGCAATTCAGCTATGAAGAGAGGCTGGATAAGCTGGAGTTGTTTTTCTCAAAGCAGAGAAGGCTCAGGAGCATTGACAGGTGAGATAGGAAGGAACCTTTTTCCTTCATGGAGGATGAATAACCAGGGGGCATAGATTTAAAATAAGGAGCAGGAGGTTTAGATGGGATTGGACTGAGGTCCTTGTGGGGTGTGTTTTGAGTGCTGATGGGGAGGTTTAAAATAACTTGGCAGGAGTGTGGGCACCAGATAAGAACATTCAAAAGTAATATCAGGGTGGAGGAACACTGGGAGAGGCAGATAACACGAGCTTAGAGAGTAGTAAGTTCATCAGTGGAATCAGATCAGAGAGAAAGTAAAGAGGTGGAAAGGATGGCAGTGCCTGAGTGTGAGTGCATGAGGTCACTGAGATCAGGGAGTAACTGGTGCACATTGCCTTGTCAGATTATAATTGCAGTCAGGATAGAGAAATGGTTTAAGGAAGGACAGGTGGGTTTCAAACATTCCTGGTTATGATGCGAATAGAAAAAAAGCAATGGGAAAAAGCAGGAAGAGTGGTATTTTTGGTTAAAGAGTATATCACAGTGCTGGAGAAAGAGGATGATTGAGAGGGTTTGGTTTGGATTGGAATAAGGAATAAGAAGGGTGCAATTACACTGCTCAGACCATGAGCTGTGGATCAAACTTGCAGGGAAATTATCAAGAGATGCAAAACATCAGTAGTTATAATGAGGCACTTTAATTACCCACACACAGACCGGCACAGTAATGGTGTTCGGGGCAGCAAGGGGCAAGTGTTCTCCATTGTGCTCAGGAGCATTTTCTGCACCAGTTTGTGTCCAGTCTCACAGGAATGGAGGCTCTGCTTGTCCTGGTTCTTGGGAATGAGGTGGGCCAAAGAGATAAAGTGACATTGGAGAAACATTTAGGGGATAGCGATCATTATATCATAGGAAGATGGTGGGTCATCAGTCATAGAATTATTACGATGCAGGAGGATACCATTCTGCCCATCATGCCTGCACTGGGTCTATCCCCTCACGTTGATCTCCTACCTTTTCCCCCCTATCCCAGCTCACCGTTTCCATCCCATTCCCTCCCAAATGCCTCAGTTGAAGCTGCCTCACCCACATTTCCAGGTGGTGTATTCCAGACCCTCACCACTCACTGAGTGAAAAGGCTTTTTTTTCCACACATTATACTTGTTTCATTTGCATTTTAAACCTATGTCCTCTCACTCTTTTTTAATTTAACAAATGGGATTTAGGTTTGTGTGGGATTTCAACCCAGAACCTTTTGCATTGACGCTATGACATTCCAAAGTGAGAATTGTACCCCAAACCGATGAGAATAATTGGTCCACAGTGAGAGTAATTACCTGACAGAGGACAGACTGCATTTGGACAGGCCTATAGCTGGGCTGGAGAAACTGTAACCGAAACCATATCTGACCAATGGCCTCCCTTCGAAGAGGAAATGAAGGTGTGCTCCCTTAACAGAGGATGGGAGGACAAACAAATGTAGAGATCCCTGGATGACAAAGGAAAAGGAAACTAAGATGAAGTAAAAGAAGTGTGCTTAAGACAAGTGTCAGGTCAAAAACATAGCAGAGAACCAAGAGGAATATTGCAGGTTACAAGCAAACAATGAGCATAAAGAGTAGGCCCCTCAGCCCTATGAGTCAGGGTCAGAGCGGTGCTGGAAAAGCACAGCAGGTCAGGCAGCATCCGAGGAGCAGGAAAATCGACGTTTCAGGCCGGAGCCCTCCATCAGGAATCTCCATCATCTGAGGTCCTTACTTTCACCTTCACTCAGCCCTGTGAGCCTGCTCCACCATTCAGTAAGATTGTGGCTGATCCGATTTTAACCACAACTCTACATTCCTGCATATTCCTGATAACCTTTCATCCCCTTGGTAAATAAAGAGTCTATCTAGCTCTACCTTTAAAAGGTTAGAGATTCTGCATCATTGCCTTTGAAGAAGAGAATTCCAATGACTCACAACCCTCTGAAAGAGAAAAATGTTTCATCGTCTCTGTATTTAATAGGAGACCTCTCATTTTTAACCAATGACCCTTGTAGGAAGAATAGCGGCATGGACTATTTTCTAAATGGTGAAAAAAATTCAGAAGTCTGAAGTGTAAAGAAATGTGGGAGTTCTAGATCGGGATTCTCTCAAGGTAAACTTGCAGGTTCAGTCAGTAGTTAGGAAGGCAAATGCAATAATGGCATTTATTTTGAGAAGACTGGAATATAAAAGCAGGGATGTACTTCCGAGGCTGTATAAGGCTCTGGTCAGACCACATTTGGAGTATTGTGCACAGTTCTGGGCCCATATCTCAGGAAGGATGTACTGGCCCTGGAACGTGTTCAGAGGTGGTTCGTAAGAATGGTCCTAGGAATGAAAAGCTGAACATATGGGAAACGTTTGAGGACTCTGGGTCTGTACCTGAAGTTTAGAAGGATGAGGAGAGATCTAATTGAAATTTACAGAACAGTGAATGGCCTGGATAGAGTGGATGTTGGGAAGATGTTTGCAATGTGGGATAGACTAGGACCTGAGGGCACAGCCTTATTCCTGAAGAAGGGCTTATGCCCGAAATGTTGATTCTCCTGCTCCTGGGATGCTGCCTGACCTGCTGCGCTTTTCCAGCAACACATTTTTCAGCTCACAGCCTTAGAATAAAGGGAGGGCCTTTTGGAATGGAGATAAGGAGAAACTTCTTCAGCCAGAGAGTGGTGAATCTGTGGAACTCACTGCCATAGAAGGCTGTGGAGGCCAGGTCATTAGTATATTTAAGACTGAGATAGATAGGTTCCTGAGTATCAAGGGTTACGGGGAGAATGGGGTTGAGAAACCTATCAGCTATGATTGAATGGTGGAGCAGACTCGATGGGCTGAATGGCCTAATTTCTGCTCCTATGTCTTATGGTCTTATGCTCTGACCCAGTGTGACCCTCATGTCTCTTTATTTCCACTTGATCCAGCTCCGAGAAGCTAAAAGGAAAAATGAAGAGCTAATGGCTAAAATCCAGGCATCTCTGATCCATGTCTCTAAACCAGTGCCTCGAAAAATAGCTAAAATGATGGAGAAGCGCAAAGAGGAGTTGAGGAAGAAGGAAGCTGAGGTAAGAAATGTTATTGCAAATGGTCACTGGAACCTCTTGCCCACAGGTGCTGTCATTACAACTTGTCTTTACAGAAACTGTTTAGGACCGAAAGCAGTGTACACCAGGAGAGGCTACAAGAGAAAGAACAGTCCTACATTCCCGGACCGAGAGGGAAAGGGATGTAGAGATTGTAATGAGCTCAGCCAGGTAGACCTCAAAGAATCTGAGTTCCCTGGTTGGGGCTATTAACCTGGTCCAGTCAGGGAGCCCTGGCTGACAGATACAAGCAGGAGTGTCTCCAACTCTATTTTGATTTAGTCCCTACCCTCCCCCTCACTGTTTTGATCACACAGCACTGCCCTTTGATGTGAAGGGCAGTGTTTGTCACTGGCCACCCGGGTGTTTTCCTGTCTTCCTGGTGGTGGAATTTGAATAAAGATTCGTGCACTTTGTGCCTTTCACTGTGTCTCACACCTGCAGAAAAAAAAAGACAAGCAGGAGTGTCAGAGGCTCTGTTCACTCTGAGAGCTGGCTCTGAGGGTGTTGAACCAGTGTCAGATATTATGCACGTGTAAATAAAGGGTGACTTGATGACTGGATACCAGCGTCTGTGGAGAGCTAGTACATGTGGCATATTTGGATTTTCAGAAGATTTTTGATAAGAACCCTCATAAGAGGTTAATGAGCAAAAGTAAAGCATTGAATCGGGATGGGATGGTGGGGGTAATATCTTGGCATTGTGGGATGTGAGCATCACTGTCTGGACCAGCATTTATTGCCTGTCCCTAGTAGCTCCTTGGGAAAGTGGGGGTGAGCTGTCTTCTTGACCTGCTGCAGTAATGTGCTATGGGTAGACCCACAATGCCCTTGGGGAGGGAATTCCAGGATTCTGACCCAGCGACACTGAAGGAACAGCGATATATTTCCAAGTCAGGATGGTGAATGGCTTGGAGGGGAACTTGCAGGGGGTGGTATTCCTGTGTATCTGCTGCCTTGTCCTTCTAGATGGAAGTGGTCATGGGTTTGGAACTTTGAGGCACTCAATGCACTGACCTCTTTTTTTTTAGATGATTATGAAAGAGATCAATGACTTTGAAACAATACTGACCAAGTTGGAGCCAATCGGGGCTGAAAAAGAACGTGAGAGGTGAGAAAATTAGTCACAACAAACTACTGGGAGCGAACCCAGCAGCAGGTCCCTGGGCACGATGGGCCATCTGGGCGGTACAGTAGCACGGTGGTTAGCACTGCTGCCTCACAGCGCCAGGGACTGAGGTTCAATACCCGCCTCAGGTGACTGTCTGTGTGGAGTTTGCACATTCCCCCTGTGTCTGTGTGGGTTTCCTCCGGATGCTCCGGTTTCCTCCCACAGTCCAAAGA
>NW_025215362.1:11592-20612 GCF_004010195.1 Chiloscyllium plagiosum
CCCCAGGGCATCAATGTGGACTTCACCAGTTTCCTCATTTCCCCTCCCCCCACCTTACCCCAGTTCCAACCTTCTAGCTCAGCACCGCCCTCATGACCTGTCCTACCTGCCAATCTTCCTTCCCACCCTTCCACTCCACCCTCCTCTCTGAGCTATCACCATTATCCCCACCTCCATCCACCTATTGCACTCTTAGCTATCTTCTCCCCAGTCCCACCCTCTCCCATTTATCTCTCCACCCTGGAGGCTCCCAGCCTTATTCCTGATGAAAGGCTCCGGCCCGAAACATCGATTTTCCTGCTCCTCGGATGCTGCCTGACCTGCTGTGCTTTTCCAGCACCACTCCAATCTAGACTCTGATCTCCAGCATCTGCAGTCCTCACTGTCGCCTAGTTCACTCTCCAGTTTAATGAAGAATTGTACCATGTTATGGTTGCTCTTCCCCAAGGGACACCACACAACAAGATTATAATTCTTTCTCATTACAAAGTCTAGGATAGCCTGCTCTCTGGTTGGATCCTCAAAGTATTGGTCTAAAAGGCCATGATGTTCACACTCAGGAAATCCTCTTCCTCAAAACATTTGCTCATTTGGTTTGTCCAATCAATATATAAATGAAGGTCGCCCATGTAGGCCAGACCAAATAAGGATGGTAGTTTCTTTCCCTAAAGAACATTCGTGAGCCAGATAGGTGTTTCCTGACAACTGACAATGGATTCATGGTCATCATCAGATCTTTGATTCCAGATCTTTATTGAATTCAAATTTCAGCATTTGGCACGGTGGGATTTGAACACAGGCTCCCAAAACATTTTGTGTGTTCCTGTATTAACAGAACAGTGATAGTACCACAAGGTCACTGCCTGCCCTTGTTCCCTATTGCTCAGAGGGCAATAGACAAATCCTGACAATGGTTTCTGCCCCTTGGTGTTTATCTGTCCCAATCCACATTGGGATTTTCTGGGCCAATATTCTTCCTCATTATGGCCTTGTTTACTACTTTACTAACCATGCTACCCCTTCTCCTTTCCCTTTTGTCTGTCCTTCCTAATTAATAAATATCCCGGGATGTTCACTTCCCATTCTTAGTCATCCTGTAGCCATGTCTCTATCCTAACTAGATCATAACAGTTTGTATCTATTTGTGTTGCTAATTCATCTACTTTATTGTGGATGTTCCATGCATTAAAACACAAAGACTTTTTTTTTAACCTCATTAGTTAATTTAGCTTTATTTTGCACTTTGGCCCCATTATGTTTTCTGCCTCCCACCTTTGGTTCTCTCTTTTCTGCCTTTTGTTTCCACCCTTGTTTTTCCCTCCTGTGTTTCCCTGCTCGCGTTCCCATTCTCCTGCCATTCTAATTTAAATCCACCCTAACAGCATTAGCAAGCACATCAACAAGGGTATTGGTCCCCTCCCTCCCATAAACAACCAGTTTCCCCTCTCCCCACCTTACCCCAGTTCCAACCTTGCAGCTCAGCACCATTCTCATGACTTGTTGGTCATCCCAGAACCATCCTTCCCAGAACCAGTCCCAATGTCCCAGGAATCTCAATCTTTCCTTCCTACCCCATTTCTCCAGTCACAAATTCACCTAATATATTCTGTTCTTTTTACTCTCTCTAGCCTGGGCACTGTGATAATCCTGTGAGGTCCTACCTAACTCCCTACACTTGGCTTGTAAGACTTCATGTCTGTTTATAATTTTAAAAAAAAGCAATAATGGGATAGAAGATGAAAGACAAAGCTAAGCTAGAACATAGACCTAGAACAGTAGAGTGCAGTACAGGCCCTTCGGCCCACGATGTTGTGCTGGCCTTTTATCCTACTCTAAGATCAGACTAACCTACATACCCTTCATTGTACTATCTTCCATGGGCCTATCCAAGAGTCACTTGAATGTCCCTAATGTCTCTGACACTACTCCCATTGCTGGCAGTGCATTCCTCACACCCACCACTCTCTGTGTAAAGAATCTACATCTGACTCCCTCCCTAAACCTTCCTCCAATGCACCTTGTGATAGCCAATTCCACTCTGGAAAAAAGTCTCTGTCTATTCACTCTATCTATGCCTCTCATCATCTTGTACACCTCTATCAAGTCACCTCTCATCCTTCTTCACTCCAATAATAAAAACCCTTGCTCCCTCAACCTTTCTGCATAAGACACATCCTCCAGTCCATGCAATTTCCTGGTAAATCTCCTCTGCACCCTCGCTAAAACTTCCACATCCTTCCTAAATGAGGTGACCAGAACTGAACACAATATTCCAAGTGTGGTCTAACCAGTGCCCTATAGAGTTGCAGCATAACCTCGCGGCTCTTAAACTCAAGTCCCCTGCTAATGAAAGACAACACACCATACGCTTTCTTAACTCCATCAACTTGGTTGGCAACTTTGAGGGATCTATGTACATGGACCCCAAGATCCCTCTGTTCCCCCACACTGCCAAGAATCCTGCCTTTAACCCTGTAATCTCTCAAATTCGACCCTCCAAAGCGAATCAGTTCCAACCTTTTCCAGGTTGAACTCCATCTGCCACTTCTCAGCCCAGCTCTACATCCTGTCAATGTCCTCTTGCTACCTACAACAGCCCTCCACACTATCCACAACTCCACCAACCTTCATGCCATCGGCAAACTTACTAACCCACCCCTTCCACTTCCTCATCCAAGTCATTCATCAAAATCACAAAGAGCAGATGTTCCAGAACAGATCCCTGCAGAACACCACTGGTCACTGAGCTCCAGGCTGAATACTTTCCATCTATTACCATCCTCTGTCTTCTATGGGCCAGCCAATTCTGTATCCAGACAGACAGGTCTCCCTGTATCCCATGCCTCCTTACTTTCTGAATGAGCCTACCATGGGGAACCATATCAGGTTAGCACAGCTGCCTTGCAGTGCCAGGGACCCGGGTATGATTCCAGCCTCAGGCGCCTGTCTGTGTGGAGTTTGCACATTCTCCCCGTGTCTGCGTGGGTTTCCTCCGGGTGCTCCGGTTTTCTCCCACAGTCCAGGCAGGCCGGGTGAATTGGCCATGCTACATTTTTCCAATACTGATAGGTGCATTAGTAGGGAGTAGGGGAATGGATCAGGGTGGGTTACTGTTCGGAGGGTCGGCGTAGATTTGTTGGGCCGAAGGGCCTGTTTCCACACTGTAGGGAATCTAATCTAATCTAAAAACACCTTGCTAAAATCTACATCCACTGCTCTACCTTCATTAATATGTTTTGTCACATCCTTAAGAATTCAATAAGGTTTGTGAGGCATGACCTGCCCCTCACAAAGCCATGCTGACTATCTCTAATCAAACCATGGTGTTCCAAGTAATTATAAGTCCTGTGTCTCCGAATCCTTTCCAATAATTTGCCCACCAGTGATGTAAGACTGATTGGTCTGTAATGCCCAGGATTATCCCTATTCCCAAGGGAATAACATTTGCCATCCTCCAATCATCTGGCATTCCCCAGTATACAGTGAGGACACAAAGATCATCACCAAAGGGGCAGCAATCTCTTACCTCACTTCCTGTAGAAACTTTGGGTATATCCCGTCTGGCTTATCATTCCTTATGTTTTTCAAACTTTTCAGCACATTTTCCTTCTTAACATTAACCTGTCCAAGCATATCAGTCTGTTTCACGCTGTCCTCTCAAACATCAACGTCCCTCTCAGTAGTGAATACTGAAGCAAAGTATTCATTGAGGACCTCCCCTACCTCCTCCGACTCCAGGCACACGTTCCCTCCACTATCCCTGATCGGCCCTACCCTCACTCTGGCCATCCTCTTGTTCCTCACATAAATATAGAATACCTTAGGGTTTTCCTTAATCCTACCCACTAAATCTTTGTCATGCCCTTTCTAGCTCTCCTAAGTCCATTCTTCAGTTCCTTCCTGGCTACCTTGTGACCCTCTAGAGCCCTGTCTGATCCTTGCCTCCTCAATCTTCACTGAGCCTCCTTCTTCCTCTTAACTAGATGTTCCACATCCCTTGTCACCCGAGGTTGCTTCACCCTCCCATCCCTTCCTTGCCTCAGTGGGAAAGACCTATCCAGCACTATCAGCAAGTGTTCCCTAAACATATTTCTACATTTCCCTGAGAACGTCCGTTCCCAAATTAGGTGCCCTAGTTCCTGCCTAATAACATTGTAATCCCCCCTCTCCCAGTGAAATACTTTCCCATACTGTCTGTTCCTGACCCCCTCCATGGCTATAGTAAAGGTCAGGGAGTAGTGATCTCTATCACCGAAATGCTCTCCCCCCGAGAGATCTGACACCTGGCATGGTTCGTTGCCAAGCACCAAATCCAATATGGCCTCCCCTCTAATCGGTCTATCTATATATTGAGCCAGGGCCCTTCCTGGTCACACCTAATAAAAACTGCTCCATCCAAACTATTTGCAATGAGGAGGTTCCAATCAATATTAGGGAAGTTGAAGTTACCCATGATAACAACCCTGTTGCTTCCGCACATTTCCAAAATCTGCTTCCCAATCTGCTCCTGCGTGTGTCTGTTCTTCTTTAATTTACAAGGCTAGCTAGCAATATAAAAGAAGATCGAAAAAAGTCTTTAAAAATATATAACAAAGTAAGAAAGAGGTGAAAGTAGATATTGAACCGTTGATAAATGAAGCTGAAGACGTAGTAATAGGGAACAAAGAAATGGCAGAGGAATTGAATAGGTAGTTTCCATAATGGAAGTTACCAGCAACACACCAGAACTTCAAGGCAATTAGGGGCAGAGAATGAGAACATGCTGGGGAAATGGGCTGAAAGGTCTCAAGGTGAATAAATCACATCGGACTACGCCCCTGGGTTCAGAAGGAGATAGCTGAGCAGATTGTAGAGGCTTTGGTGATAATCTTTCAGGAATCACTATAGTCAGGGAGGACTGGAAAGTAGAGAATGTAACACCCATGTTTAAGAAGGGAGGGTGGTATAGAATATAGTTGAAACTTTATTGCTGGAACAGCACAGCAGGTCAGGCAGCATCCAGGGAACAGGAGATTCGACGTTTCGGGCACAGGCCCTTCTTCAGGAAGAAGGGCAAGGGAGGGTGGTATAGAATATAGGCTGGTTAGCCTGACCTCGGTCAGTTTAGACTCAGTTATTGAGGATGAGATTGCAATGTACTTGCAAGTACATGGTAAAATAGGGTGGAGACAGCAAACTTTGTAAAGGGGAGGTCATGCCTGACAGATCTGTTAGAATTCTTTGAGGAGGTAAGGAGGTCCTGATGAAGGTGTGTTTGGGCCCTTGGATGGTGAGGAGGGAAATGGACATGTGTTCCACCATCTGTGGTTGCAGGGGAAGGTGTTGTGGGGCTGTTGTGTGGGGAGGTGGTGTGTGGGGTGGGGATGGGGTGTTGGGAATGAAGGAGGAGTGGACCAGGGTATTCCAGAGAGAACAGTCCCTGCAGAAGGCTGACAAGGGACAGGAGGAGAATATGTGTTTGGTGGTGGCACTGTGCTGGAGGTGGCAGAACTGGCAGAAATGCACTGGATGTGGATGCTGTTGGGATGGTAGGTGCAAGACAAGAGGGTCCTTATCACTGTTGTGGAAGGGAAGAGAGTGGGTGATGGGTCAGACCCGGCTGGGGGTCCTGTCAACTGTAGCGCTGAGATTCCTCAATTGGGTGCACATTTCGGATGCTCCCTTTTAGAAGTTGGCACCATCAGAGCACACACAACGGATACAGAGGAAGTGGGAGAATGGAAAAGAGTCTTTACAGGAAACAGGGTGTGAGAATGTGTCTAGGAGAAACTGAGGGCTGCAGATACTGGAGATCAGAGCTGAACAATGTGTTGCTGAAAAAGCGCAGCAGGTCAGGCAGCATCAAAGGAGCAGGAGAATCGACGTTTCGGGCATAAGCCCTTCTTCAGGAATCTTGTGAGAATGTGTCGTCAAGGTAACTCTGGGAGGCAGTGGGGTTATAGTGCTTATTGGTGGCCAGCCTATCCCGAGAAATGGAAACAAAGAATTTGAGGAAGGGGAGGAAGGAGTCAGATGAAGAAGAGAGTGAGGTGAAAACTGGAAGTGAAATTGCTAAATTTTTCCAATTCTGGATGAGAGGGGACATAGCTCCGATGATTTCATCCGTGTACCACAGGAAGGGTTGTGGGTGGTGACCAGGGTAGGATTGGAATAAGTCTGTCGGTCTGTCACTCTCTATCTTTCTCTCTGGCTCTGGTTTTCTGACTCTCTCTCTCGGTTCGAGCTCCACCTACTGCCTACTCCTTCACCTATCCCCTGCCCCATCTCCAGCAAAAATGTCAACCTTTCCCCAGCCACAATTAGATCGGAAGGAGGATTGCTGGACCCAAAACATTAAGTCCGCTTTCTTTCCTCAGATGCTGCTGAGTATTTCCAGCAATTTATGTTTTTGTTCCTGATTTGCAGCATCTGCAGTATTTCTTTTCGAGATAGATAGGTTCTTGATCAGTAAGGGGATCAAATCTTTCCAGCTGAAAGCAGAAACATGGGGCTGTGAAACATTTGAACCATAACTGAATGGTGGAGCAGACTCAATGGGCTGAATGGCCTAACTCTGCCTCCATATCTTCTATGGTCTTTGGATACAAAATATCTCCACAGAGGCTAGTATCCTGTAACCAAAACCCCGTTGGAGCCTTGACTCTGATGACTGTCCTCAGAGCCAGCTCTCAGACTGAACAGAATCTCTGACACTCCTGTTTATATCTGTCAGTCAGGCTCCTGCACTGGGGCAGTTAATCTGGTCCAACCAGGGAACCTATTCAATGAAGTCCAACTCGTTGACCTCAGTACAATCATGACATACCTCCCTCTCTGAATCTGAGGACACAGGCTAGTTCTTATTTTTTGTAGTTCCCCCTGAGGTGTTTTATCACCGGGTCAGGTTCTCCCTGAGGTGTTTTATCACCGGGTCCGGTTTCCTACTGAGGTGTTTTATCACCGGGTCAGGTTTCCCCTGAGGAGTTTTATCACCGGGTCAGCCTCTCCCTGAGGTGTTTTATCACCGGGTCAGGTTCCTCCTGAGGTGTTTTATCACCGGGTCAGCCTCCTCCTGAGGTGTTTTATCACCGGGTCAGGTTCCCCCTGAGGTGTTTTATCACCGGGTCAGGTTCCCCCTGAGGTGTTTTATCACCGGGTCAGGTTCCCCCTGAGGTGTTTTATCACCGGGTCTGGTTCCTCCTGAGGTGTTTTATCACCGGGTCAGGTTTCCCCTGAGGTGTTTTATCACCGGGTCAGGTTCGCCCTGAGGTGTTTTATCACCGGGTCAGGTTCCCCCTGAGGTGGGTGTTTTATCACCGGGTCAGGTTCCCCCTGAGGTGTTTTATCACCGGGTCAGGTTCCCCCTGAGATGTTTTATCACCGGGTCAGGTTCCCCCTGAGGTGTTTTATCACCGGGTCAGGTTCCCCCTGAGGTGTTTTATCACCGGGTCAGCCTCTCCCTGAGGTGTTTTACAGTTCACGTGCTTGTTCATGTCTGTCACTCCAACCAGAACTTTACACACGTCATTGGGCCTGACCTTGTGTGTATCATGTCTCTGACCCATGCAGAGCCATTCCAGTGGTTCCAACACCAAACACCATCTCTTGAAGTAAACTGTCTCTCGTTTAGCAGAGTCATGTATCTGACATTTGCATTTCAGATGCCATTTGACCCCGGCCTCAGGCTCGGGAAGATCAGGTTGAACCTGGTGTGCGGACATCTCCCTATGAATAACTCTGCTGGAGCTATCCCTGCAGTAGCATGAGGGATGGTCTTATGATCAGGGAGGAACTGGGACAGCTTGCTGTTGAGTGAAGCTGTTGGCTGTTTCCTTCAGCCTGTCTTCAGAGTCTGGACTGCTCTTTCCGCCAGGCCATTGGATAATAGATGATATGGAACTGTCCAATTCCCTGCTGGTAAATGTAATGTATGACCAAATCCTCCAGGAGTCAGTGTATTGCAAAAGATGCTCACAGTTTCTCTATCGTCGTTCCCATGTTCAATAGACTGGACGTCCACAATGACGAAGAGTGTTTAATCCGTGAAAGATTCAGCATAGTCAACATGTAGAACATAGAACATTACAGGGAAGTACAGGCCCTTCGGCCCTCAATGCTGCAATCTGTGGAACCAATCTGAAGCCCATCTCTCCGACACTATTCCATTCACATCCATATGTTTATGCAAAAACCGTTTAAATGCCCTTAAAGTTGGTGAGTCTACTACTGTTGCAGGCAGTGTGTTCCACGCCCTACTACTCTGAGTAAAGAAACCACTTTTGACATCTGTCCTATATCTATTACCCCTCAAATTAAAGCTATGTCCCCTCGTGCTAGCTATCACCATTCAAGGAAAAAGGCTCTCCCTGTCCACTCTATCTAACCCTCTGATTATCTTAGATGTCTCAGTTAAGTCACCTCTCAACCTTCTTCTCTCGAACGAAAGCAGCCTCAAGTCCCTTAGCCTTTCCTCGGAAGACCTCCCCTCCATACCAGGCAACATCCCGGTAAATCTCCTCTGCACCCTTTCCAAAGCTTCCACATCCTTCTTATAATGCGGTGACCAGAACTGTACACAATACTCCAAGTGCGGCCGTACCAGAGTTTTGTACAGCTGCAGCATGATCCCATGGCTCTGAAACTCAATCCCTCTAACAATAAAAGCTAACACATCATATGCCTTCTTAACAACCCTGTCCGCCTGGAGTGGCAGCTTTCAAGGATCTGTGTACCTGGACACCGAGATCTCTCTGTTCATCTACACTGCCAAGAATCTTACCATTAGCCCAGCACTCTGCATTCCTGTTACCCCTTCCAAAGTGAATCACCTTGCAGTTTTCCACATTAAACTCCATTTGCCACTTCTCAGCCCAGCTCTGCAATTTATCTATGTCCCTCTGTAAGCTGTAACATCCTTGGGCACTATCCACAGCTCCACCGACCTTAGTGTCATCTGCAAATTTACTAACCCACCCTTCTACGCCCTCATCCAGGTCGTTTATAAAAATGACAAACAGCAATAGACCCAAAACAGATCCTTG
>NW_025215362.1:26478-35008 GCF_004010195.1 Chiloscyllium plagiosum
CAACTGTAATACTGTCCTTGACCAACAATGCCACACCTCCCCCTCTTTTACCATCTTCTCTGTTCTTACTGAAACATCTAAATCCTGGAACCTGCAACAACCATTCATGTCCCTGTTCTAACCATGTCTCCAAAATGGCCACAACATCGAAGTCCCAGGTACCAACCCATGCTGCAAGTTCAACTACCTTATTCCAGACGCTCCTGGCGTTGAAGGAGACACACTTCAAACCAACTTCCTGCTTGCTGGTGAACTCTTGCAACCTTCAAACCGTATCTCTGACCTGACTACTCTCAACCTCCTGGACACTGGAACTACAATTCAGGTTCCCATCCCCCAGCTGAATTAGTTTAAATCCTCGAGGAGAAAGTGAGGTCTGCAGACGCTGGAGATCAAAGCTGAAACTTTATTGCTGGACTCCAGGATATTGGTCCCCCTCTGGTTCAGGTGAAGACCATCCTGTTTGTAGAGGTCCCACCTTCCTCAGAAAGAGCCCCAATTATCCAGTTATCTGAAACCCTCCCCCCTGCACCATCCCTGTAGCCACGTGTTCAACTCCTCTCTCTCCCTATTCCTCGCCTCACTAGCACGTGGCACGGGCAACAAACCAGAGACAACAACTCTCTTTGTTTAAGCTCTAAGCTTCCACCCTAGCTCCCTGAATGTCTTCCTTAAATCCCCATCCCTTTTCCTATGTATGTCGTTGGTGCCTATGTGGACCACGACTTGGGGCTGCTCTCCCTCTCCCTCAAGGATCCCGAAAACACGATCTGAGACATCACGAACCCTGGCACCGGGGAGGCAACACACCAACCGTGAGTCTGTCTCATCCCCACAGAACATCCTCTCTGTCCCCCTAACTATGGAGTCCCCAATGACTGAAGCTTTGCACTTCTCCCCCTAATTCTCTTCTAAGTGACAAGGACAGACTCTGTGCCAGAGACCTGTGCTCCATGGCTTACCCCTGGCCAGTTGTTTCTGCCCAACGGTATCCAACAGTTGAGGGGAACGGCCACCGGGGATCCCTGCACTGCCTGTTGGTTCCCTTTCTGTCCCCTGACAGTAACCCTTTTACCTTCTTCTTGTACCTGAGGTGTGACTACTTCCCTGTAACTCCTCTCAATAACCCCCTCTGCCTCCCGGATGATCCAAAGTTCATCCAGCTCCAGCTTCAGCTCCAGTTCCCTAATGCAGTTTTTGAGGGTCTGTTTCTGTGCTGTATATCTCTATGACTCTATCAGTCACCTAGCCCAACAGGTTTCCAAATTGAATCAATCCCATCTTCCTGCATTTGGCCAATAATCCCTCGAAATCTTTCTTATTCATGGACTTGTCAAAATGTGTTTGACATGTTGTAATTGTACCCACCTGTCCTCTGCTTGTTCATTCCAAGTAGTCACTTGCTGGGGTCCTAGCGCTGTGACCCCACTAGAACTGCCTGCCACTTGGAAAGTTTCCTATGTGTTCCTCCATTTCTTGTCTGCTAACCATTTCTGTTTCCTGGATGATCCAGTGATTCCTCTGGGCCTCTGCCTGAGGGATTTTTACAGCTGCCAGACTTTGACCAATTCAGTTCACTCCATATGATATCAGGAAACAGTTGGAAACTCTGAATACCGCAAAAGCTACAGGTCCTGACAACATTCCGCCAATAGTACTGAAGGCTTGTGCTCCAGAACTTGCCGCTCCCCGAGCCAAGCTGTTCCAGTACTGTTACAGCACTGGCATCTACCCGACAATGTGGAAAATTACCCAGGTGTGTCCTGTACATAAACAGCAGGACAGATCCAACCCGGCCAATTACCATCCAATCAGTCTACTCTCGATCCTCAGTAACGTGACGGACGGTGTCAGTAACAGGGCTATCAAGCAGCACCTGCTCAGCAATAACCTGCTCAGTGACACCCAGTTTGGGATCCCCCAGGGTCACTCAGCTCCTGACCTCATTCCAGCCTTGGGTCAAACATGGACAAAACAGCTGGATTCTAGAGGGGAGGGGAGGGGAGAGTGACAGCCCTTGACATCAAGGCTGGATTCGACTGAGTGTGGCATCAAGGAGCCACTGCAATCAGTGAGTGTCAGGGGGCAAAGTTTCCACTGGCTGGAGTTATGCCTGACACAGAGGAAAATGGTTGTGGTTGTTGGAGGTCAGTCATCTCAGCTCCAGGACAGCTCTGCAGGAGTCCCTCAGGGGAGTGTCCTCGGCCCAACCATCATCAGCTGCTTCATCAATGACCTTCCCTCCACCATAAGGTCAGAAGTGGGGATGTTCCCTGGTGATTGCATAATGTTCAGCACCGTTCACAACTCCTCAGACACTGAAGCAGTCCATGTTCAAATACAACAAGATCTGGACAATATCCAGGCTTGGGCTGACAAGAGGCAAGTAACATTTGTGCCACACACATACCAGGCTATGACCATCATCAACCAAAGAGAACCAAACCATTGTCCTTTAATGTTCAATAGCATTACAATCTCTAAGTGCATCACAGACTTTACTATTATCCAGAAACTGAAATGGGCTTGCCATGTAAATCTTGTGGTTAGAAGTTGGGTTGCTGACAGGAATAAACTCGCCCCCTGACTCCCCAAAGCCTGTCCACCATCTGCATGTCAGGAGTGTGATGGGTTACTCCCCACTTGCCCTGGATGGGGGCAGCTCCAACAACACTCGAAGCTCGACGCCATCCAGGACAAAGCAGCTGCTTGCTTGGCACCACATCCACAATGTGAAGTACTGCACCTTTAAGAGATTGGTTCTGTTCTGTTGCTTTTACAGAGGTGTGCTGAAATGTCTCCTTCAGAGGGCAGTTGGTAAACAGCTTTTGAGAGGGGAGGGGGGGGGGGGGCCATGAGTAACATCCCGCCGAAAGTCACTAATGAGTTCCTTGTTTTGCTGGCATTGAGAGCTAGGTTGTTCTCAGTGCACCAATTTTCCAGGTCTTCCATCTCCCGTCTGTAGTCTGTTTCGTCGCTGGGTATTTCAATCGAGTAAAGTTTAATCGTGTTGTAAAAATGAAGTGTATTTTAATTAAAACCTGGCGATGGATCAGTTCCAGCACCTTACATTTGCCTTTAAATAAATATGAAAGTTAGGGTGTCGGCTGTCTCCTTACAGTACACTGGGCGTGGTGCAAGGTCTGGTCTGGTCCATAACAAGTATTGCTCTGTCCACCACCGGCGCTCAGGAGCAGCAGTGTGTACCAACAGCATTTATGCCCTGCAGAAATTCACCAAAGATCCTCAGACAGCATCTTCCAGCCCCATGACCACTCCATCTAAAAGGACAAGGGCAGCAGATACATGGGAACACCACCCCCTGCAAGTTCCCCTCCAAGCCCCTCACCATCCTGACTTGGAAATATATCGCCGTTCCTTAATTGTCGCTGGGTCAAATTCTTGGAATTCTCTCCCTCAGGGCATTGTGGGTCACCCTACAGCACATGGACTGCAGCAGGTCAAGAAGGCAGCTCACCCCCACCTTCTCAAGGGGCAACTAGGTACGGGCAATAACTGCTGGGTCCAGCCAGTGACACTCATATGTATGAGTGGATTAGAATAATTCTTATTTTCTGCTTCCTGTTTGCTAACCAATTCCCAACCCATGCTAGTATTGTATCCCTAATCCCACATACTCTGATTCTGCACACTCTGAAATGGAAACGCTGTGTCTTTTCCAGGCCGAGCAGTACGGTCCATATTCAGGAGGTACCTTTGAAGGAGGCGTTTGTTCCCTGTGTGAGAGTGGAGGAAGATCACACTTTTATTGAGAATCTTCGGAAGAGGCTGGATGAGGAGGGCAAGGCAAGGAAGGAGCGGGAGAAACGACGACGGCGAGTGTTATTGGATCAGCTACAGGCACACGAAGCCCAGGAGGTAGGACGGTGCAGCGCAGCAACTAAGACCTGTCCTTGGAATTTACTGCTGGAGGCACAACGTAATGTACTGGCTCCACAGTTATTCATATATCAATGAGGATGTGGACATTGACTGTACAACATCAACGTTAGCAAATGACACAAAAATAGTTGGGATGGCAGGTGGTAAGGATGACAGAAGGATATGTGGGTGGGCAAAAACCTGGCTAGTGGAATATAATGTGGGGAATATAGTTTGGCAGGAAGAACAGAAAGGCTGCAGAAAGCTCCAACACAGAGTGATTTTGAGTTACAGATTTAGGATGCAGAGCTTAAAAAATTCAGTACAGCACAGGAAGGTAAATGCAAGGTTGGCCTTTATTTAAAAGAGTGGACATGCACAGGGTATCCCAGGTTTCACAAGGTAGATGTGGAAAGACCCCCTTGTGGGAGAATCCAGGGCCAGGAGGTATCATCTCAGAATAAGGGTTTGCACATTTAATACAGGGACGAGGAGGAATCTTTTCTTTCAGAGAGGAATGAATCTGTGGAATTCTTTACCACAGAGGGCTGTCAGGGTTGGGTTGTCAAGTATATTAAGGACTGAAATAAATAAGAGTTTTAAACAATGAGAGAATCAAGAGTTATGGGGGGAAAGGTAGGAAAGTGGGGTCGATCTCATTGAATGTCCAAAGATGTTTGAGTTAGTTGGATTGGCCATGCTAAGTTGCCCTGTAGTGTTCAGAGCTATGTAGGTTAGATGTGTTAGCCATGGAGAAATATAGGGTAGGAAGATGGGTCTGGGCGGGATGCTCTTCGGAGGTCGATGTGGACTTGTTGGGCTGAAGGTCCTGTTTCCGCACAGCAGGGATTCTATGGAATGGCACAGCAGACTTGATGGGCTGAGTGGTCTATTTATGTCTTAATGTTCACTTCAAGTTCATGGACTAAAATCTTTACTGAAAATAAATCACATCTTCATAACAGCATCAATACAGTGGGAGGGAGTGGGTGGTATTAGAAACGGGGTATTGTCGGGAGTTGAGTGTTGTGGTTGACTGACACTCGTGAAAAGTTGGGGACTATAGAAAGTTGAAAATGTGTTGCTGGAAAAGTGCAGCAGGTCAGGCAGCATCCAAGGAGCAGTAGAATCGACGTTTCGGGCATAAGCCCTTCTTATGCTCCTGCTCCTGCTCCTTGGATGCTGCCTGACCTGCTGCGCTTTTCCAGCAACACATTTTCAGCTCTGATCTCCAGCATCTGCAGTCCTCACTTTCTCCCCGACTATAGAAAGTTACCAGGTTATGGGGATTGTGAGGGGAAGGGGCTCACAGGGTATAATGAATCCGTCTTTTGTATGCATTCTTTTTGTGTACTGCAAAGCCAGAAATGAGCCAGAAATAGGTCACCATCATAATATTCAGGGATTATTAAAGTTCCACTCTTGACTGCTGCATTTAACCATTCCAAACCTTCATTCAATACTACAATGAAGGAGGGTGGAGTTTATTGCAAGGATATCAATAAGTGTCTCAAAATAATATCAGGGTCATGGAAGAGTAGTTCTGGGGTCACAGTTAGTTGGAGAGGAAGCGAGATAAAGATAGAAGCAAACCACAAGCAGAAAGCAACTTTAATTGAACTGTTGAAAAAAGAACTGAACTACATGGATTGGAGATGCTGGTGTTGGACTGGGGCGGACAAAGTTAAAAATCACACAGCACCAGGTTATAG
Organism: Chiloscyllium plagiosum; assembly: GCF_004010195.1. Classification (NCBI taxonomy): domain Eukaryota; kingdom Metazoa; phylum Chordata; class Chondrichthyes; order Orectolobiformes; family Hemiscylliidae; genus Chiloscyllium; species Chiloscyllium plagiosum. The sequence goes on from NW_025215362.1 coordinate 32,073, forward strand.
TCCAACAGGTTTAATTGAAAGCACCTGATGAAGGAGCGTCGCTCCGAAAGCTAGTGCTTCCAATTAAACCTGTTGGACTATAACCTGGTGTTGTGTGATTTTTAACAATGATCTACATGGGGTCTGTGTAATGGGAACTCAGTGAGAGGTCAAGCTTAGCTGGATGGCTCCACGCTGTTCACACTCAGGATGAAGGTCCAGGGGTTAGTGGGCAGTTAGGTGTTAGAATCAAGGACTCCTGGAGACTCCAGCAAGCTGTGGGGGCACAAACCATGCTGCACTTTCAATCAGTCTGTCAAGCTGTAAGCAGAGTGAAGGAAGCCCACAGTCAGGTACTTGCTTCGTGCAACTGAGCAGAAATAAAGTGCAAGAAACTTGGTGAAGCAAGATGTCAGTAAAAGGATGGAATTGTACCTGGAAGTGCCGGAGAATCCAGGGGAATGAAGCCTTGGAGAAGGAAGGTATTAATTTACTAAATCATTAAGGCACTCCCTCACATCAAACAACAGATGAAATCAAAACAGATCACATTCTCAGCAATCCTAAACCTTCCATAGATCTTGTGGACCACCAAATCTCATTAAATCTTCACAAGGGATTACAATTCACACCGTCACAGAATCATGCAGGGTCAGAAGAGGGTCTTTGGCCCATCAAGTCTGGACTATCAAAACTAAATCTGCACCAGTCTCACATTCCACAATAGACCCAGAACATAGAACAATGCACAGAACAGTTCGGCCCTCGGTGTTGTGCTGGCCTTCTATCCTACTCGAAGGTCAGACTAACCTACATGCCCTTCATTGTACTATCTTCCATGGGCCCATCCAAGTCACTTAAATGTCCCTAATGTCTCCACTACTACCACTGGCAATGCATTCCTCACATCCACCACTCTCTGTTTAATGAACCTACCTCTGATATCTCCCCTAAACCTTCCTGCAATTATCTTAAAATGATGCCCCCTCATGATAGCCATTTCCACCCTGGGAAAACGTTTCTGTCTATCCACTCTATCTGTGCCTCTCATCATCTTGTACAGCTCTATCAAGTCACCTCTCGTCCTTCTTTGCTTCAATGATAAAAGGCCCAGCTCTCTTAACCTTTCTTCATAACACATGCCCCCCCCAGTGCAGGCAGCATCCTGGGAAATCTCCTCTGCACCCTCGCTAAAGTCTCCACATCTTTCCTATAATGAGGTGACCAGAACTGAACACAATATTCCAAGTGTGGTCTAACCAGTGCCCTATAGAGCTGCAGCATAACCTCGTGGCTGTTAAACTCAATCCCCGTGCTAATAAAAGCTAACACACCGTACACCTTCTTAACAACCCTATCAACTTGGGTGGCAACTTTGAGGGATCCATGTACATGGACCCCAATATCCCTCTGTTCCCCCACACTGCCAAGAATCCTGCCTCTAACCCTGTAATCTCTCAAATTCGACCTTCCAAAGTGAATCAGTTCACACTTTTTCCAGGTTAAACTCCATCTGCCACTTCACAGCCCAGTTCTACATCCTGTCAATGTCCCATTGCAACCTACAACAGCCCTCCACACTATCCACAACTCCACCAACCTTTGTGTCATCGGCAAACTTACTAGCCCACCCCTTCCACTTCCTCATCCAAGTCATTTATAAAAATCACAAACAGCAGAGGTCCCAGAACTGATCTTTGCGGAACACCACTGGTCACCGAGCTCCAGGCTGAATACTTTCCACCTACTATCACCCTCTGTCTTCTATGGGCCAGCCAATTCTGCATCCTTACTTTCTGAATGAGCCTACCATGGGGAACCTTATCAAACACCATGCTAAATCCATGTACACCACTTCCACTACTCTACCTTCATCAAGGTGTTTTGTCACATCCTCTAATAATTCAATAAGGTTTGTGACTTACCCCTCACAAAGCCATGCTGATTATCTCTAATCAAATGACACTTTTCCAATTAATCAGAAATCCTATCTCTCAGAATCCTCTCCAATAACTTGCCCACCACAGACGTAAGACTGATTGGTCTGTAATTCCCAGGATTATCCCTATTCCCGTTCCTGAACAAAGGAATATCATTTGCCATCCTCCAATCATCTGGCCATACCCTAGTGGACAGTGAAGACACAAAGCTCATCACCAAAGGGGCAGCAATCTCTTACCTCGCTTCCAATAATAACTTTGGGTATATCCCATCTGGCCCAGGTTACTTATCTAGCCTCATGTTTTTCAAACTTTTCAGCACATTTTCCTTCTTAACATTAACCTATCCAAGCATATCAGTCTGTTCCACGCTGTCCTCTCAAACATCAACGTCCCTCTCAGTAGTGAATACTGAAGCAAAGTATTCATTGAGGACCTCCCCTACCTCCTCCGACTCCAGGCACACGTTCCCTCCACTATCCCTGATCGGCCCTACCCTCACTCTGGCCATCCTCTTGTTCCTCACATAAATATAGAATACCTTAGAGTTTTCCTTAATCCTACCCACTAAATCTTTGTCATGCCCTTTCTAGCTCTCCTAAATCCATTCTTCAGTTCCTTCCTGGCTACCTTGTGATCCTCTAGAGCCCTGTCTGATCCTTACCTCCTCAATCTGAAGTAAGCTTCTTTCTTCCTCTTGACTAGATGTTCCACATCCCTTGTTATCCAAGGATCCTTCACCCTACCATCCCTTCCTTGCCTCACTGCGACCAACCTGTCCAGCACTCGCAGCAAATACTCCCTAAACATAGAACATAGAACATAGAACATAGACCAATACAGCACAGAACAGGCCCTTCGGCCCACGATGTTGTGCTGAATATTTGTCCTAGCTTAAGCACCTATCCATGTACCTATCCAATTGCTGCTTAAAAGTCACCAATGATTCTGACTCTACCACTCCCACAGGCAGCGCATTCCATGCCCCCACCACTCTCTGGGTAAAGAATCTACCCC
>NW_025215362.1:35469-40824 GCF_004010195.1 Chiloscyllium plagiosum
GTATCATCTGCAAATTTACTGACCCATCCTTCGACTCCCTCTTCCAAGTCATTAATAAAAATTACAAACAATGGAGGACCCAGAACTGATCCAAGCAGAACTCCACTTGTAACTGGGCTCCAGGCTGAATATTTACCATCTATCACCACTCTCTGACTTCGACCGGTTAGCCAGTTTTCTATCCAACTGGCCAAACTTTCCATTATCCTATGCCTCCTGACTTTCCGCATAAGCCTACCAAAACAACCTCCACATTTCTGTCATGCATTTTCCTGAGAATGTGTTCCCAATTTAGACACCCTAGTTCCTGCCAATAACCGTGTAATTTGCCCCCCGCCCCCCAATAAATACTTTCCCCATACTGTCTGCTCCTAACCTTCTCCATGACTATAGTAAAGGTCAGGGAGTTATGAGCGCTACCACTGACATGCTCTCCCACTGAGAGATCTGACACCGCACCTGGTTTGTTGCCAAGCACCAGATCCAAAATGGCCTCCCTTCTAGTCGGCCGAAATACGTATTGAGTCAGGAACCCTTCCTGGACACACCTGACAAAAACTGCTCCATCTAAACTATTTGAACTAAGGAGGTTCCAATCAATATTGGGGAAGTTAAAGTCACCCAAGATAAAAACCCTGTTCCTTTCCAAAATCTGCTTCCCAATCTGTTCCTGTTGCTGTTGGGAGGCTGTAGAAAATTATCCTGTAACGTAGGTGGGACTATCTCCCTATAACCCCTCTCTATCACCCCCTCAGCCTCCCGAATGATCCGAAGTTCATCCAGCTCCAGCTCCAGTTCCCTAACACGGTCTGTGAGGATCTGGAGTTGGGTGCAGATCTCCCAGGGGAAGTGAGCGGGTCACCAGTGGTGACCCTTACGTCCCACATCCTGCAAGAGGAGCATGTACCTGCCCTCGCCTCAATCCCCTCCGCTCGAAATTACCAAGAGAGATTAAATAAATAAAAAAACTTACATTTTGAACCCTTCACTAGGTTTTTTTTGGAGGGTTGGTTTCTTTAGAGCAGTGAAGGCTGAGGGGGGGACCTGATCGAGGTGGATAAGATTTTGAGGGGCATGGACAGGGGGGGATAGAAAGCAGCTGTTCCCCCTTAGTCACAGGGACAATAACAAGGGGGAACATTTTAAGGTGAAAGGAGGAGGAAGGGTAGTATCTTGGGTATAGCCACAGCCCACGTATATCAGGTCACATACCCAGCGATCTCCGTGTCCACATCCATGCCTGTTGAGCCTTTGCTCCTATTCACGAGGTAAGTATTTAACAGTAAAATTTACCTTCCTGGCAACCCCTTGGTCTGCGCTCTCACCACTCCTACTGCGGCAATGGGTACTGCTGCTGATAATCTTGGATGGTGTGATATTTCAAGCGCTCATCCAAGTACTTTTCAAAGGTTGTGAGGCTTCCCAATTTCATACACCCACCACCCAATGGGTGAAAAGACTTCCCCCCATTAAACCTCCTGTCTTTCACCTTAAAATGTTCCCCTTGTTATTAACCCTGTGACTAAGGGGGAACAGCTGTTTTCTATCTCCTGTCCATGATCCTCATAATCTTATCCACCTCGATCAGGTTCCCCCTCAGCCTTCTCTGCTCTAAAGAAACCACCCTGAGCTTCTCCAGCCTGTCTTCATTACTAGCCTGCTCCAGCCCAGGCAGTATCCTGGTGAATCCCCTCTGTACCCCCTCCCAGTACAATCACATCCTTCCTATAGTGTGGGCACCAGAAACTGCACACAGTCCTCCAGCTGTGGCCTCCCCAAACTCATGTACAGCTCCACCAGAACCTCCCTGCTCTGATCATACAGAGTTTTATTGAGTTCAAGTTCCAACATGACAGGATAGAAGCCCATATGCCTTGAATATGGTCTCTGGATTAATAGCCTAACAATAATATAATCAGCCCAGCGGATCCCTCTCGATATCTCACCCTAATGGGAAGGTATTGGGTCTGTGCTTCCTCCCCACATAACTTCCTTTTTGAATGCATCTTTAGTGCGTCGGAGGCTGAGGGGTGACCTGATAGAGGTTAACAAAATTATGAGGGGCATAGATAGGATAAATAGACAAAGTCTTTTCCCTGGGGTAGGGGAGTCCAGAACTAGAGGGCATAGGTTTAGGGTGAGAGGGGAAAGATACAAAAGAGACCTAAGGGACAATCTCTTCACACAGAGGGTGTTATGTGTATGGAATGAGCTGCCAGAGGATGTGGTGGAGGCTTGTACAATTGCAACATTTAAGAGGCGTTTGGATGGGTATATGAATAGGAAGGGTTTGGAGGGATATGGGCCGGGTGCTGGCAGGTGGGACTAGGTTGGATTGGGATATCTGGTCGACAGCTGTTTCCGAAGGGTCTGTTGGACCGAATGGTCTGTTTCCGTGCTGTACATCTCTATGACTCTATGATAAGTGGCTGTTCTCAGTCTATTTTGGCCAGATCTTGCCTTGTTTTAATAAAACCTGCCTTACCGAAATCTCTTTTTTTTTGTCGACCAATTTTGTCCTTTCCATAACAAGCTTAAAACATATGAAACATTACCTCTGTCTCTCTCTTCACTGATGCTGCCAGTCCTGCTGAGTTTCTCTAGCACTTTCTGTTCATGTTTAAAACACCCTAACTGTCCCCTCAAGCACCTCTCCAGCTTCATTCCCCAGAGTTCGGTGCAGCACTGTACCCTCCCTTGTTGGATGGTCTACACAGTGACACAAACAACTCTCCTGAACACATTTCAGGGAATCTGCTCCCTCTAAACCCTTTATACCATGGTTATCCGAATCGATATGACTCTGGTTGAAATCGAACCATTCTCTTTATAAATATTCTATGTTTATTATTAGTTTTTCAGGGCTCAATGAATTGCTGACATATCTGCTCTTTGGTTGCTCTCTGTGGTGACCCTATGAGATACTCTGTAGAGTGTGACAACCCCCTTTGTGTTCCTTCACTTTTAATAAACTGACCTTGAAACTCCTTCAAAAGTGGCCTTTTGGTGTTTGACCACAGGTTTTATGTTAGACATATTTGTCTATGTCATTTTTGAGATGCTACGGTATAACCCGTATTTATCTTTACAGTAATCTTTGCATGCCCCTTTCAGATTTATCTTTTAAAAAAGGTTCAACTGGCTGGAACTCTACTCACTGGGGTTTAGGAGAATGAGAGGCGATCTCATTGAAACAAATCAGATTCTTAAGGGAGTTGACAGGGTCAATGCTGAAAGACTGGTCCCCCTCATGGAAGAGGCAAGAACCTAGAGTGGGCCAGTGATGACCCAGTGGCAGCCAGTGAGAGCCCAGTGTATGCCATTGGTCTCTATATAAACCAGTGATGTCCCAGTGTGCACCAATAATGTCCCAGTGCACTCCAATGATGTCTCTGTGCATGCTAGTGATGTCCCAGTGTACACCAGTGATGGTCCCAGTGTAAGCCAGTGATGTTCCAGTGTAAGTCAGTGATGTCCCCATGTATGCCAGTGCTGTCCCAGTGTAAGTCAGTAATGTCCCAGTGCACACCAGTGATGTTCCAGTGTAGGCCAGTGCTGTCCCACTGTAAGTCAGTGATGTCCCAGTGTAAACCAGTGATGTTCCAGTGTAAACTAGTGATGTTCGAGTGTAAGTCAGTGATGTCCCCGTGTAAGCCAGTGATGTTCCAGTGTAAGCCAGTGATGTTCCAGTGTAAGCCAGTGATGTCTCTGTGCATGCTAGTGATGTCCCAGTGTACACCAGTGATGGTCCCAGTGTAAGCCAATGATGTCCCAGTGTAAGTCGGTGATGTTCCCGTGTAAGCCAGTGGTGTCCCAGTGAACATCAATGATGTTCCAGTGTAAGCCAGAGATGTCCCAGTGTAAGTCAGTGATGTTCCAGTGTATGCCAGTGATGTTCCCATGTACACCGGTGATGTTCCAGTGTACACCAGTGTTGTTCCAGTGTACGCCAGTAATGTTCCAGTTTAAACCAGTGCTGTCCCAGCATAAGCCAGTGACGTTACAGTGTACGCCAGTGATGTCCCAGTGTACACCAGTGATAAACCAGTGTATGCCAGTGATGTCCCAGTGTATGCCAGTGGTTACTCTGTGATCCAGTGTTGATCCAGTGTATGCCAGTGATAAACCAGTGATGTCCCAGTGATGTCCCAGTGTACACCAGTGATAAACCAGTGATGTCCCAGTAATGTCCCAGTGATGTCCCAGTGATGTCCCAGTGATGTCCCAGTGATAAACCAGTGTATGCCAGTGTATGCCAGTGATGTCCCAGTGTATGCCAGCGGTTACTCTGTGATCCAGTGTTGATCCAGTGTTAGCCGGTGATAGTTTTGTGTTCCTGTGCTTGATCCTAGGAGGTGTATCGCGAGGAGCAGTTGGTGAATCGGCTGATGCGTCAGTCACTACAGGAGAGGCGGATTGCTGTCCAGCTGATGCTAGCTCGCCATGAGAAACAAGTCATTACACAAAACCGCATCTTCCGGGAGAAGCAGTACGAGGAGAAACGGTTGCAGGAGTTCCAGGAAGTGTTGGACAAGGAGGCGGTATGTCGGCTAACAACAACTTCGTTATTCTTGCATGGGATGTGGGTGTTGCTGGTAATGCCTGCTTTTATAACTCATTCCCAGTCGGTCTCTCGGCCATTTCAGAGGGTAGTTAAGATTCATGTAGGTGAGGCCAGGTGAGATGGCAGTTTCATGCACTAAAGGACATGAGTGAACCCAATGGGTCTTTACAACAATTGACAACAGCTTTGTGGTCATCACTCGACTCTTCATTCCAGATCTTATTGAATTTAAATTTTACCATCTGCCAGGGTTGGATTTGAACCCATGTTCCCAGGGCCATTAGGTTGGAGTTCTGGGTTATCATTTCACCACTATCCCTCCTCAGCTTGACACAGACTCAGGGTGGAATCCTGGGTGGTGTGGGCTAGGGTGGGAAATGTGGCAGAATCGCATAGGAAGTTCAGCAAGGCTGATCTCGACATTGGGAATAACTTTCTGCATCTTTTTATTCAGATCGGAGTGTTAGGGTGAGATTCCCACTAGGCAGCACTGAGGTGCTTATAAATACAGATTATTGCTTGTTCATGACCTGAATTACTGCCCATCTCACCTCATTAATATAGAGCTTTCCACCTGCCACTAGCATGTTAGACACGGAGAATCCTTGACACGGGAGTCAATAGACAATAGACAATAGGTGCAGGAGTAGGCCATTCTGCCCTTCGAGCCTGCACCACCATTCATTATGATCATGGCCGATCATCCTCAATCAGTATCCTGTTCCTGCCTTATCTCCATAACCCTTGATTCCACTATCCTTAAGAGCTCTATCCAACTCTTTCTTGAAAGT
>NW_025215362.1:43125-48750 GCF_004010195.1 Chiloscyllium plagiosum
GTCAGCCACGGCCACCCATGCCTCCTCCTGGGATCTTTCTTCCTTTTTGGAATGAACTGATCCTGCATCTTCTGCATTATACACAGAAATATCTGCCATTATTGTTCCACTGCCATCCCTGCTAAGGTATTACACCATTGAACTTTGGCCAGCTCCTCCCTCATGGCTCCATAGTTCCCTTTATTCAACTGAAATACTGACACTTCCGATTCTACCCTCTCCCTTTCAAACTGCAGATTAAATCTTAATGTATTATGGTCACTACTTCCCAATGACTCCTTCACTTCGAGGTCCCTGACCAAATCCGGTTCATTGCACAATACCAGATCCAGAATTGCCTTCTCCCTGATCGGCTCCAGCACCAGCTGCTCTAAGAATCCATCTCAGAGGCACTCACAAACTTCCTTTCTTGGGGTCCAGTACCATCCTGATTCTCCCAGTCTACCTGTATGTAGCTGTAATAATATCTTTGCGACAGGCCAATTTCAGCTCCTTATTCAACTTACACCCTATATCCAGGTTACTGTGTGGGGGCCTGTAGATAACTCCCAATAGGGTCTTTTTACCCTTATTATTTCTCAGCTCTATCCACACTGACTCTGCATCCCCTGATTCTATGTCCCCCCGCGCAAGGGACTGAATAGCATCCTTTACCAATGGGGCCACCTCACCCCCTCTGCCCGTCAGTCTGTCCTTACGATAGCATGTATAGCCTTGAATATTCATTTCCCAGGCCCTGTCCACTTGAAGCCACATCTCAGTTATCCCCACAACATCGTACCTGCCAATTTCCAACTGAGCCTCAAGCTCATCCACCTTATTTCTAGTGCTTCATGCATTCATGTATAGTATTTTTAATTTGTCAGAGCGGCTGCCTGGGGATCTCCAGCCCACTGCTTCCTCCAAGCGACTTCCATATTGGACTTTATGCAGTCATTCCTGGGGCACTTGCTACAACCACAGACATTGGTACCTGACGTGTGCCAGCCTCGAAGAACCGTCACAGCATATCACCAGTCCACTTACGGGATACTTCTGGATTTTAATCTACACTTAGGGCCACAATGACACCTACCATGATAGCACTGCAGCAAGGACACTCAGGCATACTGACCCAGTTCAGGGACTGCACCAGGCTGCAGCTCTAGCATGATCCCTTTGCTCTCTTCATGCTCACTGAGTTTAAACCTGTCTGGATGCTCACCGCTTCCCTGCCTTGCCTTTTGCACCTCATTGAGATGATCTCACTGAAACCTACAGAACACTGAAAATGATAGATCTTTCCCCAGTCATAGACGGCTGTGGAAGCTCAGTCTTTGAGTATGTTTAGGGTAGAGATGGATAGATATCTCACTACCAGTGGTGTACAGGGTTGTGGGGATGGGGTGTGTAAATGTCAGTGAGATTTTTGATCAACCATTTGATCAACCATTGTATTGAATGGCAGGTCAGGCTCGCGGGCTGAATGGCCTACATTAATTCCTATGTTCCACGCCACCTGGTTTGACTCTTTGTGCCTTTTATGAGCTGTTTTCCTCCTGGTAAGACAGGTATTAAAGCTGGTACAGCTGTTAGTTTTGGTGGCAGAGGGGAGGTGTCCTGAGTGAATGAGTAGGCAGGGCTGAGGGTATGCAGGGTTCGTGGAGTCAGGTTTGAGGTGGATTGCAGTGAGTGAGAGAAAATGTTGCAGGCAGTAGTGAGAGTGGGAGAGCATGATGCTGGTGCTGTGGCAGGGTAGGGGAAGGCAGCTCGACTCAGACAAGAGAAGTGCAATAGGTATGAGCTAGGTGTTAATGAGACCTGGTTGGTAAGATACAGTAAGAAAACTTCTCATACAGCAAAACCCTCCAAAAAACCCAACAAGACTGACACTTAGCTAATGTTGGAAAGATGTACCAAGTAGAGTGAACCAGGAATTGGTGCTGGAAACCAACTGTTTACAATTTATGTAAATGACTTTGATGAAGGAACGGGAGCTACGTTTGCTGATGACATAAAGATAAGTTGGAAATTAAATCGTGAATTGTGAAGAGGATATAATGACGCTGCAAGAATGAATATGTGGGCCAAAGATCTGGCAAGAGGGAGAATATGAAATTGTCTACTTTGGCAGGAAGCATTAAAATGAAGCATATTATTTAAATGGTGAGATATTGCAGAGATCTGAGATACAGAGGGATCTGGCTGTCCTCGTGTGTGACTCACAAAAATCACAATATGCAGTGACAAAAAGTAATGAGGAAAGCAAGAGAATGTTACCATTCATTGTAATTGCTCTCGTGTCCTTAGAATCCCTACAGAATCAGAGAATCCCTACAGCGTGGAAACAGGCCATTTGGCCAAACAAGTCCACACCAACCCCCCAAAGATTAACCCACCCAGACCCATTCCCCTACTCTATATTTACCCCTGACTAATGCACCTAACCTGCGCATCCCTGAACACTACGGGCAATTCAGCATGACCAATTCACCAACCTGCACACCCTTGGATTGTGGGAGGAAACCAGAGCACCTGGAGGAAACCCATGCAGACACGGGGAGAATGTGCAAACTCCACATCGCCCTAAGTTGTGGATGGCAGCAGGAATGCTGCTTTCAGTGTCAAGTTCAGCTCCACTCTCCAAGGAGTAAATGATGTGACGGGATTACACAGACTCAGCTTGATTTCTGAAATTTAGAGGGCTCATTAGGAATTGCATTGTATTCTTGAAGATTGTAAAATGAATAGGATTGGATGGGTAAAAAGAAATTCTATTGGGGACAGAGTGTTGAAGCCAGTCTTCATGATGGGCATCAATTGGCATCATAAGCTTTCTGTGATAGAATGATATCTCAGTTACCGGGGGGTAGGGGAGGAGATCAGGATGAACAGAGTCTCTGACACTCGTCAGTGTTGTCTCCCAGAGTCAGGAACAAGCTGTCATTTTCCCTGCAGGTGTTGGTGAGACAAGAGAAACTGGAGCACATGGAGCACATCCAGCGAGAACGAGAGGTCCATGAACGGGTCATGGCTCAGCGGGCAGAGCAGCGATTCCGGAAACACTACAGCCTCTGCCAGGAAGTGGTGGACCACATCATCGACTTGGTGATCAAGATCGCAGAATACCGTGAGCTCACACTAAAGTACGTGGAAACGCTGAGCAGCTGGCACTTTGGTGGGGCACACCTCACACTTACTCTGCCATTGAACAAGGTTGTGACTGATCTCATCACTCCCCATCCCCCACCACACACCCCAGATTACCTTCACCCCCTTCTTAGCTATCCACCTCTGCCTTCATCATACTCTGCTTCCAATACCTTTCTCGGAAGAGAATTTCAAAAACCCGTGAGACTTAATGAGATAGAAGAGCCCTTTCTCTGTTACAAACATGTGACCCATGATTTTTAAACAGCGAATCCTAGTCCTAGATTCTCCCACCAGAGGAAACATCCTCTTCACCCTCAGGATCTCTCACATTTCACTCGAGTCACCTCTTACTCTTCCAAATTCCAGTGGATACAAACCCAACATGTCCAAGCTTTCCATAAGTCACCCCTGATCTAGAAAGGATGTTATTAAATTGGGAAAACTGTGAAAAACATTTACCAGGATGCTACCGGGACTGGAGGGTTTGAGTTAGAAGGAGAGGCTGAAAAGGCTGGGACTTTTTCCCCTGGAGTGTTGGAGGCTGAGGGGTAGAACTTACAGAGATTTCTAAAATCATGAGGGGCATGGATAGGGTGAATAGACCAGGGGTGGGGAAGTCCAGAACTAAAGGGCAGAGGTTTAAGGTGAGAGGGGAAAGTTCAAAAGGGACCTGAGGGTCAACAGAGGGTGGTGCACATCGAGAAATGAACTGCCAGAGGAAGTGTTAGATGCAGGAACAATTACAACATGTAAAAGTCATTTGGACAGGTACATGAATAGGAAAGGGATATGGGCCAAACAGAGACAAAATGGGACTAGTTTTACTTTGGAAACATGGTTGGCATGGACTGCTTTCATCCTTTAGGATTCTATGTGTCCCATCGAGAAAACAAAATCAGAAACTGCCCCCCTTTAACACTCCCAGGACAGGGACAGCACGGGGTTAGATACAGAGTAAAGCTCCCTCTACACTGTCCCCCATCTAACCCTCCCGGGACAGTGACAGCAAAGGGTTAGATACAAGGTAAAGCTCTTTCTACACTGTCCCCATCAAACACTCCTAGGACAGGGACAGCACGGGCTTAGATACAGAGTAAAGCTCCCTCTACACCATCCCCCATCAAACACTCCCAGGACAGGGACAATATGGGGTTAGATACAGAGTAAAGCTCTCTCTACACTGTTCCCCATCAAACACTCCCAGGACAGGGACAGTACGGTGTTAGATACAGAGTAAAGCTCTCTCTACACTGTCCCCATCAAACACTTCCAGGACAGGGACAGCATGGGGTTAGATACAGAGTAAAGCTCTCTCTACACTGTCCCCATCAAACACTCCCAGGACAAGGACAGCACGGGGTCAGACACAGAGTGAAGCTCCCTCTACACTGTCCCCCATTAAACACTCCCAGGACAGGGACAGCACGGGGTTAGATACAGAGTAAAGCTTCCTCTACACTGGGCCCATCAAACACTCCCAGGGCAGGGACAGCATGGTGTTAGATACAAAGTAAAGCTCCCTCTCCACTGTCCCCATCAAACACTCCCAGAACAGCGACAGCACGGGGTTAGATACAGAGTAAAGCTCATAGAACATAGAACATTACAGTGCAGTACAGGCTCTTCGTTCCTCAATGTTGCGCCGACCTGTCATACCAATCTGAAGCCCATCTAACCTACACTATTCCATATGCTTGTCCAAGTCACCTCTCAACCTTCTTCTCTCCAACAAAGACAGCCTCAAGTCCCTTAGCCTTTCCTCGTAAGACCTTCCCTCCATACCTAGCAACATCCTAGTAAAAGCTAACACACTGTATGCCTTCTTAACAACCTGGGTGGCAACTTTCAAGGATCTGTGTACCTGGACACCGAGATCTCTCTGCTCATCTACACTACCAAGAATCTTATCATTAGCCCAGTACTTTGCATTCCGGTTACTCCGACCAAAGTGAATCACCTCACACTTGTCCACATTAAACTCCATTTGCCACCTCTCAGCCCAGCTCTGCAGCTTATCTATGTCTCTCTGTAACCTACAACATCCTTCATCACTATCCACAACTCCACCGACCTTAGTGTCGTCTGCAGATTTACTAACCCATCCTTCTACGCCCTCATCCAGGCCGTTTATAAAAATGACAAACAGCAGTGGACCCAACACCAACCCTTGCGGTATACCACTGGTAACTGGACTCCAGGATGAACATTTCCCATCAACCACCACCCTCTGTCTTCTTTCAGCAAGCCAATTACTGATCCAAACTGCTATATCTCCCACAATCCCATTCCTCCGCATTTTGTACAATAGCCTACTGTGGGGAACCTTATCGAACACCTCGCTGAAATCCATATACATCGCATCAATCGGTTTACTCTCATCTACCTGTTTTGTCACCTTCTCAAAGAACTCAATAAGGTATGTGAGGCACGACCTACCCTTCACAAAACCATGCTGACTATCCCTAATCAAATTATTCTTTTCTACATGATTAT
>NW_025215362.1:49626-51008 GCF_004010195.1 Chiloscyllium plagiosum
GGACAGGGACAGCACAGGGTTAGATACAGAGTAAAGCTCCCTCTACACTATCCCCATCAAACTCTCCCAGGACAGGGACAGCACAGGGTTAGATACAGAGGAAAGCTCCCTCTACACTGTCCCCATCAAACACTCCCAGGACAGGGACAGCACAGGGTTAGGTACAGAGGAAAGCTCCCTCTACACTGTCTAATGCCTCACTTTGTAAACCAGTCACGTTGGAAGTTCAGGCCCAAACTGTAGGAGGTCAGATAAACTCGATCCTGAGACAGCAATGGTCTTGGCTCTTTATCCCTGCACTTGTTACTTCCTTTTAGTGAATTCACCTCCTTTGGCAAGACCATACTGTCTCTGCCTGATATCCTTGATATTCAATGCTCTGTTATAACATCTACAATAATAGCTTCAAACATTTTTCAGTGATTGATATCAAACCAACTGGCCTGTAACTTTCTGCTTTCTCCCTCTGTTCCTCTCTTTTGAGTAAAGAATGAAGAATGTTCTTTCGGAACATTCTTTGATTGTAATGAATTTTCAAAAATTGAAGCCAATGTATTAAGCCCCTGGGATGAAGCCCATCAGGACCTGGGCACATGTCAGCCTGCAGCTCCCTCTATTTGCTCACTGCCACTTACAGTCATAGAGTCATAGACATATACAGCACAGAAATAGACCCTTCAGTCCAACTTGTCCATGCTGCCTAGATATCCTAAATTTGTGGCCGGCACGGTGGCACAGTGGTTAGCACTGCTGCCTCACAGCGCCAGAGACCCGGGTTCAATTCCCGCCTCAGGCAACTGACTGTGTGGAGTTTGCACATTTTCCCCGCGTCTGCGTGGGTTTCCTCCGGGTGCTCCGGTTTCCTCCCACAGTCCAAAAATGTGCAGGTTAGGTGAATTGGCCATGCTAAATTGCCCGTAGTGTTAGGTCAAGGGATAAATGTAGCGGAATGGGTCTGGATGGGTTGCACTTCGGAGGGTCGGTGTGGACCTGTTGGGCCGAAGGGCCTGTTTCCACACTGTAAGGAATGTAATCTATTTCCATTTGCCAGCACCCGGCCCATATCCCTCCAAACCCTTCCTATTCATATACACATCCAAATGCCTCTTAAATGTTCCAATTGTACCAGCCTCCACCACATCCTCTGGCAGCTCATTCCATACACGTACCACTCTCTGTGTGAAAATGTTGCCCCTTAGGTCTCTTTTATATCTTTCCCCTCTCATCCTAAACCTATGCCCTCTAGTTCTGGACTCCCCCACCCCAGGGAAAAGACCTTGTCTATTTATCCTATCCATGCCCCTCCTGATTTTATAAATCTCTATAAGGTCACCCCTCAGCCTCCGATGCTCCAGGGAAAACAGCCCCAGTCTGTTCAGCCT
>NW_025215362.1:51251-52000 GCF_004010195.1 Chiloscyllium plagiosum
GAATTGACGTTTCGGGCATTAGCCCTTCTTCAGGAATGGGGAAAGTTTGTCCAGCAGGGTAAGATAAAAGGTAGGGAGGAGGGACTTGGGGGAGGGGCGTCGGAAATGTGATCGGTGGAAAGAGGTCAAGGTGAGGGTGATAGGCCAGACTGGGGTGGGGGCAGAGAGGTGGGGAAGAAGATTGCAGGTTAGGAAGGCGGTGCTGAGTTCGATGGATTTGACTGAGACAAGGTATTTCCCCTCCCCCCACCTTGTCTCAGTCAAATCCATCGAATTCAGCACCGCCTTCCTAACCTGCAATCTTCTTCCCGACCTCTCCGCCCCCACTCCCGTCTGACCTATCACCCTCACCTTGACCTCTTTCCACCTATCACATTTCCGACGCCCCTCCCCCAAGTCCCTCCTCCCTACCTTTTATCTTAGCCTGCTGGACAAACTTTCCCCATTCCTGAAGAAGGGCTTATGCCCGAAACGTCGATTCTCCTGTTCCCTAGATGCTGCCTGACCTGCTGCGCTTTTCCAGCAACACATTTCCAGCTCTGATCTCCAGCATCTGCAGACCTCACTTTCTCCTCAGCTTCTGTAATAAATCTTGCTTTAATTGTGGGGAATTCTGGTGAGACAGCATCTGGAATATTATGTGGATTTCTGATCTCCTTTCCACGAGACCATAAGAAATAGGAACAGGAGGAGGCCATTCGGCCCCTCGAGCCTGCTCCATCATCAATAGGATCACGGCTGATCCGATA
>NW_025215362.1:52500-58182 GCF_004010195.1 Chiloscyllium plagiosum
ATGGGTCTGGGTGGGTTACTCTTCGGAGGGTCGGAGTGAGCTTGTTGGGCCGAAGGGCCTGTTTCCACAATGTAGGGATTCTAGGATTCTTCAGTCCTCTGCCTGTGATCTTCAACTTGACTGAGTCCATTAATTTGTTGTCTAGAACCTGCGAGAGCGTCTCTGGGACATCTCTGACACCAGGAAGGAAGAGGCTGAGCGAGAAAGGATGAACATTATGGGTAATGGCTGGCTGGAGGATCACCTGGGTTTACTGCTGAATATCTACACAACCCTCATGCAGGTAGGAAATCTCCCACTGCCTCCCAGCCTACTCCAATACTGAGCTGGTTCCAGGCAGTGACAGGAACTGTACAGCTCACCCCTGACCCCTACACGTCAGCAATATCTTCAGAACAGGCTGAGAAAATACCTGAGCAGGATTGGCAGCTAAAGAGTAGAGGGAAAGCTGAGCAAAATCCGAGAGAATTCTTATAACGCTGGGCACAGATGGTTAACAATATAAATAATTTCCAATTTTAACAGGTTTTTTTAATCCCACTGAAGGGGGAGAGCTCACCTTGAGGTCTGGACTCCCAAGGCATGTCATAGCTCTATTAAATATGGCTCATAATTGCCAGGAGCCTGCCCCCTTCCCTAACTCCAATCATGTCCTGATGCCCTTGGGGTGGGTGCAGGCAGTATGTCACCTTGAGAGACCAGGGTAGGTGTACCCTCGGGGCTGGAGTGGGTTATCTCCCCCTCCTTCCCCCGTTTTCCCAGTGGTTGTGTTTTGGTTATTGTCACATTGTCCCTGGTGCCTTTATACCTGATGGCCTTTTGGTGAACTGCAGTTCCTGTTAATGGAGCCAACCAATTCACACACTGCCAACTCCCACAAACAGCAGTGATCCGTTAACCATTTGGATGAGGGTGGAGAAGGATGGGTTAGTAAATTTGCAGACGACACTAAGGTCGGTGGAGTTGTGGGTAGTGCCGAAGGATGTTGTAGGTTACAGAGGGACATAGATAAGCTGCAGAGCTGGGCTGAGAGGCGGCAAATGGAGTTTAATGCAGACAAGTTGCTTTGCCTGAAACACTACTCAGGTAGTGTCTCCCACCCATCCTCGTCCTCTCACCAAATAAAAGGTTCGGTGTGCCAATTGGTAAAGTGACTGGTTTCTGTTTTTTTCAGTTTTTCAGTCGTCTCGTTGGGAATTTAGAACAGTGGGAATGGAGGTTAGGGCAGTTGAATGTTCCTCCTGTAGAATGTGGGAGGTAAGGGTTACCTCTAATGTCCCTGCTGACTGTATCTGTGGGACGTGCACCCAACTCCAGCTCCTCGAGAACCGCGTTAGGGAACGGGAGCTGGAGCTGGATGAACTTCGGATCATTCGGTAAGGGGAGGGGGTTATTGAGAGGAGTTACAGGGAGGGAGTCACTCCTCAGGTACAAGAAAAAGGTAAATGGGTTACAGTCAGGGGACGGAAAGGGAACCGGCAGGCAGTGCAGGGATCGCCTGTGGCCGTTCCCCTCAATAACAAGTATATACCGTTTTGGATACTGTTGGGGGGGATGACTTACCAGGGGAAAGCAGTGGGGCACCTGCTGCTCAGAAGGGAATGGGGAAGAGGAGCAGAGCAGCAGTCACTGGGGACTCGATAGTTAGGGGGATGGATAGGAGTTTCTGTGGGGATGAGAGAGACTCACCCCAAACACACACACCAGCAGGTTCAGGGGCAGCTTCTTCCCCACCGGTATTAGACTGATGGATGGACTCTCTCACTGCAAATAAACTCGATCTTGCTTCACCTCCCCCCTGTGCTGCTGTGACCCTGTATGTCTCGCTCTGTCTAAGCGCCCGGTGAGCTCTATCTTCGTGTTTGTTATGATCTGCCCGTAGTGCTCACAAAACAAAACTTTTCACTTCAGTACATTTCTTTATTCATTCACAGAATGCGGGCATCACTGGCTAGGCAGTATTTATTACCCATCCCTAATTACCCAGAGGGTAGTTAAGAGGCAACCCCTTTGCTGTGGGTCTGGAGTCACATATAGGCCAGACTGGGTAAGGATGGCAGATTCCTTCCCTGAAGGACATTCCTGACCCAGATGGAGTTTTCCCGACAATGCCTTCGTGGTCATCATTAGACTCTTCATTCGGGATATTTATTGAGCTCAAATTCCACCATCTGCTCTCACACTCATACTGGGGTCTTTGAGATGAGGGATCTATTTAATGTGTGTCAAGAGAGTCTGGAACCCTGTTAATGTGGGTAGAGGGAGTCTGGGACCCTGTTAATGTGGGTAGAGGGAGTCTGGGACCCTCTATGTAATGTGTGTAAAGGGAGTCTGGGACCCTGTTTAATATGGGTAGTGGGAGTCTGGGACCCTCTATGTAATGTGTGTAAAGGGAGTCTGGGACCCTGTTTAATATGGGTAGTGGGAGTCTGGGACCCTCTATGTTAATGTGTGTAGAGTGAGTCTGGGACTCTCTATGTTAATGTGGGTAGAGTGAGTCTGGAACCCTGTTAATGTGGGTAAAGGGAGTCTGGGACCCTCTATGTAATGTGTGTAGAAGGAATCTGGGACCCTGTTTAATATGGGTAGAGGGAGTCTGGAACCCTCTAATATAAAAATCTCGGTTGGTTGGAGCATTTTAAGCCGAAGGTGGTCAGGTGGGTTAAAGATATTAGAGCATTGTGAGACACACAGACTACAACCAGAAAACAATGTCTCAGTTACAAACCCCCCAAAGGTCAGGCAGAATGACACAATACCCCAGACAGAGAGGTGATCACACCAAAACATCACTGGGCCCGAGGTAATTAGCAAAAACTGAGCAGAGGCATGTCGAGGGACCTGGGGGAATGGTCTGACTGACCGTTAGGAAGGGAGTGCGAGTATTTGTCAGGTGGGTGGTCCTGAGCCAGGTGGAGTGAGTAGGCAGTGGGACCCCAGGGCCAGCTCTCAGAGAGAACTGAGCCAGTCAGACACCCACAAGCGGATCTCCCTCATGCTCTCGATGACACTTACAGGGGGAGGAGCGACTGCAAGGACTAGGGGCCTGACTGGAAGGTAAAGTTAAAATTATACAAGCTTCCCCTGTGCACGCTGAGCAGGAGTGGATACGGGACGGCTGGGTAAGTGAGGTTATATATTCGGGTGGTTGTGGTATCTGACACACTACTCGGGTAGTGTCTCCCACCATCCTCCTCCTCTCACCAAAACAAAAGGTTCCATCTGCCAATTTGGTAAGATAACTCGTTTTTATTTCAGTCGTCTCATTGGGAATTTAGAACAGTGGGAATGGGGGTTAGGGCAGTTGAATGTTCCTCCTGCAGAATGTGGGAGGTAAGAGTTACCTCTAATGTCCCTGCTGACTGTATCTGTGGGACGTGCACCCAACTCCAGCTCCTCGAGAACCGTGTTAGGGAACGGGAGCTGGAGCTGGATGAACTTCGGATCATTCGGTAAGGGGAGGGGGTTATTGACTTCGGATCATTCGGTAAGGGGAGGGGGTTATTGAGAGGAGTTACAGGGAGGGAGTCACTCCTCAGGTACAAGAAAAAGGTAAATGGGTTACAGTCAGGGGACGGAAAGGGAACCGGCAGGCAGTGCAGGGATCGCCTGTGGCCGTTCCCCTCAATAACAAGTATATACCGTTTTGGATACTGTTGGGGGGGATGACTTACCAGGGGAAAGCAGTGGGGCACCTGCTGCTCAGAAAGGAACGGGGAAGAGGAGCAGAGCAGCAGTCACTGGGGACTCGATAGTTAGGGGGATGGATAGGAGTTTCTGTGGGGACGAGAGAGACTCACGGTTGGTGTGTTACCTCCCAGGTGCCAGGGTCCGTGATGTCTCAGATCGTGTTTTTGGGATCCTTAAGGGGGAGGGGGAGCAACCCCAAGTCGGGGTCCACATAGGCACCAATGACATAGGTAGGAAGAGAGATGGGGATTTAAGGCAGAAATTCAGGGAGCTAGGGTGGGAGCTTCGAGATAGGACAAACAGAGTTGTTGTCTCTGGTTTGTTGCCCGTGCCACGTGCTAGTGAGGCGAGGAATAGGGAGAGAGAGGAGTTGAACACATGGCTACAGGGATGGTGCAGGAGGGAGGGTTTTGGATTCTTGGATAATTGGGGCTCTTTCTGGGGTAGGTGGGACCTCTACAAGCAGGATGGTCTTCATCTGAACCACAGGGATACCAATATCCTGGGGGGGAATATTCGCTAAGGCTATTGGGGTGGGTTTAAACTAATCCAGCAGGGGAATAGGAACCGAGATTGTAGTTCAAGTATACAGGAGGATGAGAGTAATGAAGTCAGAACTAAGGTTTCAAGATCGCCAGCAAGCTAGAAGTTGGTTTAAAATGTGTCTATTTCAACGCCAGGAGCATCCGGAATAAGGTGGTGGACTTGCAGCATGGGTTGGTACCTGGGACTTCGATGTTGTGGCCATTTCAGAGACATAGGTAGAGTAGGGGGGCAGCATCCGAAGAACAGAAAGATCGACGTTTCAGGCAAAAGCCCTTCATCTAGAATAGAGCTTTCCAGCACCACGCTAACCTAGACTCTGGTTTCCATCATCTGCAGTCTTTGTTTTTACATAGGTAGAGCAGGGACAGGAATGGTTGCTGCAGGTTCCAGGATTTCGATGTTTCAGTAATAACAGGGAAGATGGTAAAAGAGGGGGAGGTGTGGCATCGTTAGTCAAGGACAGGGTTACTGTGGCAGAAAGGATGTTTGAGGACACGTTTCTTGAGGTAATATGGGCTGAGGTTAGAAACAGGAAAGGAGAGGTCACCCTGTTGGGAGTTTTCTATAGGCATCCGAATAGTTCCAGAGATGTAGAGGAAAGGATAGCAAAGATGATTCTGGATAGGAGCGAGAGAGACAGGGTAGTTGTTATGGGGGCTTTAACTTTCCAAATATTGACTGGGAACACTATAGTACGAGTACTATAGATGGGTCAGTTTTTGTCCAGTGTGTGCAGGAGGGCTTCCTGACACAGTATGTAGACAGGCCTACAAGGGGCGAGGCCACATTAGATTTGGTACTGGGGAATGAACCCGGTCAGGTGTTAGACTTGGAAGTAGGGGAGCACTTTAGAGATAGTGACCACAATTCGGTTATGTTTATTTTAGTGATGGAAAGGGATAAGTATATACTGCAGGGGAAGAGTTACAGCTGGGGGAAAGGCAATTACGATGCGATCAGGCAAGATTTAGGAAGTTTAGGATGGGGAAGGAAACTGCAGGGGATGGGCACAGTTGAAATGTGGAGCTTATTCAAGGACCAGCTACTGCGAGTCCTTGATAAGTATGTTCCTGTTAGGCAGGGAGGGAGTGGTTGAGTGAGGGAGACGTGGTTTACTCAGGAAGTTGAATCTCTCTTGAAGAGGAAGAAGAAGGTTTATGTGAGGATGAGATGTGAAGGCGCTTGAAGGTTACAGGTTAGCCAGGAAAGACTGAAAGAGAGAGTGATGAAAAGCCAGGAGGGACATGAGAAGGCTTTAAGAACAAAGAACAAAGAAAATTTACAGCCCAGGAACAGGCCCTTCGGCCCTCCAAGCCTGAGCCGATCCAAATGTACTGTCTAAACCTGTCACCCAATTCCTAAACATCTGTATCCCTCTGCTCCCCACCTACTCGTGCATCTGTCCAGACACATCTTAAATGAATCTACCGTGCCTGCCTCTACCAC
>NW_025215362.1:58377-60358 GCF_004010195.1 Chiloscyllium plagiosum
CAAGCATACTATATGCCTTCTTGACCACTCTATCCACCTGTGCAGCAACCTTCAGGGTACAATGGACCTGCACTCCCAGATCTCTCTGCTCATCAACTTTTCCCAAGGCTCTTCCATTCATTGTATAATTCGCTCTAGAATTAGTCTTGCCTAAATACATCACCTCACATTTGTCTGGATTGAAATCCACCTGCCACTTTTCTGCCCAACTCTCCAGTCTATCTATATCCTCCTGTGTTCTCTGACAGTCCCCTATGCTTTCTGCTGCTCCACCAATCTTCATGTCATCTACAAACTTGCTGATCATACCAACAGTGCTCGCTTCCAAATCATTTATGTATATTACAAACAACAGTGGCCCCAACACTGACCCTGTGGAACACCACTGGTCACCTTTCTCCATTTCGAGAAACTTCTTTCAACTACTACTCTCTGTCACCTGTTGCTCAACCAGTTCTTTACCCACCTGCTAGAATACCCTGCACACCATGTGACTTCACTTTCTCTATTAGTTTACCATGGGCAACCTTATCAAACACCTGACTTAAGTCCATGTATATGACATCAACAGCCCTTCCTTCATCTAGCAACTTGGTCACTTTGGCAGGTAGGATCAAGGTGAACCCTAAAGCTTTCTATAAGTATATCAGGAATAAAAGAATGATGAGAGTAAGATTAGATACAATCAAGGACAGTTGTGGGAAGTTATGCATGGAGTCAGAGGAGGTAGGGGAAGCGCTAAATGAATATTTTTTATTGGTATTCACACTCGAAAAAGACAATGTGGTCAAGGGGAATTCCGAGATACAGGCAATTCTGGAAAGTGTGAAAATAGATAAGTCCCCTGGGCTGGATGGGATTTATCCTCGGATTCTCTGGGAAGCCAGGGAGGAGATTGCCGAGCCTTTGGCATTGATCTTTAAATCGTCATTGTCCACAGGAACAGTGCCAGAAGACTGGACGATAGCAAATGTGGGTCCCCTGTTCAAGAAGGGGAGTAGAGACAGCCCTGGTAATTATAGACCAGTGAGCCTCACTTCAGTTGTGGGTAAAGTGGTAGAAAGGGTTATAAGAGATAGGATTTATAATCATCTAGAAAGGAATAAGTTGATTAGGGATAGTCAACACGGTTTTGTGAAGGGTAGGTCGTGCCTCACAAACCGTATTGAGTTCTTTGAGAAGGTGACCAAACAGGTGGATGAGAGTAAAGTGGTTGATGTGGTGTATATGGATTTCAGCGAGGCGTTCGATAAGGTTCCACACGGTAGGCTATTGCACATAATATGGGGGCATGAGATTGAGGGTGAGTTAGCAGTTTGGATTAGTTATTGGCTAGCTGAAAGAAGACAGAGGGTGGTGGTTGATGGGAAATGTTCATCCTGGAGTCCAGTTACTCGTGGTGCACCGCAAGGATCTGTTTTGGGCCCACTGTTGTTTGTCATTTTTCTAAATGACCTGGATGTGGGCGTAGAAGGATGCTTAGTAAATTTGACGATGACACTAAGGAGTTGTGGATAGTGACAAAGGATGTTGTAGGTTACAGAGAGACATAGATAAGCTGCAGAGCTGGGCTGAGAGGTGGCAAATGGAATTAAATGTGAAAAAGTGTAAGGTCATAGAGTCATAGAGATGTACAACACGGAAACAGACCCTTCGGTCCAACCCGTCCATGCCAACCAGATATCCCAACCCAATCTAGTCCCACCTGCCAGCACCCAGCCCATATCCCTCCAAACCCTTCCTATTCATATACCCATCCAAATGCCTCTTAAATGTTATAATTGTACCAGCCTCCACCACATCCTCTGGCAGCTCATTCCATACACGTACCACCCTCTGAGTGAAAAGGTTGCCCCTTAGGTCTCTTTTGTATCTTTCCCCTCTCACCCTAAACCTATGCCCCTCTAGTTCTGGACTCCCCCACCCCAGGGAAAAGACTTTGTCTATTTATCCTATCCATGCCCCTCATAATTTTGTAAAC
>NW_025215362.1:61617-85280 GCF_004010195.1 Chiloscyllium plagiosum
TGTCCTCGGCAGAGTGGGAGGGGGAGTTGAAATGTTGGGCCACTGGGCGGTGTGGTTGATTGGTGCAGGTGTCCCGGAGATGTTCCCTAAAGCGCTCTGCTAGGAGGCACCCAGTCTCCCCAATGTAGAGGAGACCGCATCGGGAGCAACGGATACAGTAACTGACATGTATGGATGTGCAGGTAAAGCTCTGATGGATGTGGAAGGTTCCTTTGGGGCCTTGGATGGAGGTGGCAGGGGAAGGCGCCGGGAGGGGAGAGTGGGTTGGTGGGGGGTGTGGACCTTATGAGGGAGTTGCGGAGGGAATGGTCTCTCTGTAACACTGATAGGGGTGGGGAGGCAAATATATCCCTGGTGGGGGGACTGTTTGTAGGTGGCGGAAATGGCGGAGGGTGATGCGATGTATACGGAGGTTGGTGGGGTGGTAGGTGAGGACCGGACGGCTTTGTCCTTGTTGGGTTTGGAGGGGTGGAGTTCAAGGGCAGAGGTGCAGGAAATGGATGAGACGCTGGAGGGCATCATCAGTCACGTACGAGGGGGAATTGCAGGCTTTGAAGAAGGAGGCCATCTGACCTGACTGAGTTTTCTTGAGGAAGTAACAAAGAGGATTGATGAGGGCAGAGCGGTGGATATGATCTATATGGACTTCAGTAAGGCGTTTGACAAGGTTCCCCATGGGAGACTGGTTAGCAAAGTCCACTACTTTTTATCAGTTCATTGACTTCACCCACAACTTCCACCCCGCCCTCAAATTCACTTGGTCCATTTCGGACACCTCCCTCTCCTTTCTTGACCTCTCTGTTTCCATCTCTGGCGACAGTCTCCAGACAGAAGTTTACTATAAACCCACGGACTCCCATAACTACCTGGACTACACCTTCTCCCATCCAGTATCCTGCAAAAAAATGCCATCCTGTTTTCCCAATTCCTCCATCTCCGTCACATTTGCTCTGATAAGATGTTCCACTTCCAAGAGGGGGGTGCTTCTCCCCCCTCTGTTGTCCAGACCCCCCCCACCCCACCTCCTCCATTCCCCATTCCACTGCTTGAAATCACCCCCCACTTCCCATAAGCATAATAAAGACAGGGTCCTCCTTGTTCTCACCCACCACCCCACTAGTCTCCGCATCCAACAAATCATCCTTAAACACTTCTGCCAACTCCAACGAGACCCACCACCAAGAACATCTTCCCCTCCCCACCCCTCCCTGCCTTCTACAAGGGCTGTTCCCTTTGACAGTCCTTGGATTGTGCCACTCTCCCCACCAATGCCCCCATAATCCCTCCGCCCCAGCCTCCCCACCCCAGGTACCTTCTCCTGCAACCGTAGAAGATGTAAATCCTGCCGGTACACCACCCCTCTCACCTGTGGTCATCTGTACATAGGGGAGACCCAACATAAACCAAGTGAACATTTCACCAAGAATGTTTGCCAGGCCCAAAATGGCCAGCCTGACCTCCCGGTCACTGCCATTTCACTTCCCCTTCCCATTCCCTATCCAACAGGTCCATCCTTGGGCCTCAGAGGGAACGTTGAACAGGCCAGCAGAGAAAATACACCTGATCGCTTCCAAAATGGTGTAATGGGATTGTACACATTAGCCTTGCAAGCTCAGCTGGCCGTGTCCAATTCTACACCTCGAACATTAACAGCACGTTGTAGACAGCTGAAAACCAAAACTGTTAGAGATCACAGCAGCTCAGGCAGCACCCATGGAGAGAAAACAAGCTAACCTTTTGAGCCCAGATGGCTCTCATGAGATTGGATTTCTCCCCATGGATGCTGCCTGACCCGTTGTAATCGCCAGCACTTTTTGATTTCAGTACAGATTCCAGCTTCTGCAGTAATTTGCCCCGATGCTGAAGACAGCAGTGTTTCCAACATGTGCATTAATGTAGTCCCGGTAATGGGTTACTAGACATTGAGATAACTCGTTTAACATCTGGTCAAATATTACTCAGATCCACAGCAACACTTTACTCTTGTGGACAAAAATCTAGTACAGTTAAGTTAAAAGGGAATATACTCACAGAGGGATGGGGAATATTGGGGGAAAGGGAATATACTCACAGAGGGATGGGGAATATTGGGGGAAAGGGCATTCACTGCCCAAATGGATAGTGAATATATTCTCACGGGGACAGGGAATATACTCACACAGATAGGAAATAGTGTTATGAAATTGTTTCTGATACTTAAACCAAACAGCCAGAAAACCTCGCCTTACCTCACAATCTGTTAAAATATGAGTGACAGAGATCTCCCCAATTCCACTGTTTAAAGAAAATAACCTCAGTTTATTTTGTAACTTTAAAAGTGAACATTAAACAATTATTCATAAATCTCAGCAGCAGCACCCCCCCCCCCCCCCCCCCCCCTCCCCTCCCCTCCTCCCACTTTCTCTTAATTGCGTATTATTTTGATTAGATTAGGTCCCTTACAGTGTGGAAACAGGCCCTTCGGCCCAACAAGTCCACACCGACCCGCCGAAGCATAACCCACCCAGACCGATTCCCCTACATTTCACCCCTTCACCTAACACTAAGGGCAGTTTAGCACGACCAATTCACCTGACCTGCACATTTTGGACTGTGGGAGGAAACCCACACAGACACGGGGAGAATGTGCAAACTCAACACAGTCAGTTGCCTGAGGCGGGAATTGAACCCGGGTCTCTGGCGCTGTGAGGCAGCAGTGCTCACCACTGTGCCACCCATCATTATCTGCCTTCCAATTCTGTAACAATATGCTGTTCCAATAAGATACTTATTAAAATGATCTTCTGTGTCTTCACTTTTCCGGGCTGATGATCTCCCTGGGTCGTCTTTGTCTTTTTACAGTGAGTGTGTTTCACATGAAAAGGTCCTTTTGATAAAGAGTGTTTTTCTAATTTCTTTGAGGGCAAGATGGTAGATGAAGAAACTGAGGACTGCAGATACTTTTTTCCATCTGGACTCCCGACCACCCTCTGAGGACCCCTTCTCCCACCTCCAAAACAGCCCATCCACCTGGACACCCCGTGCTGGTCTGTTACCTGCCCTCAATCACCTCATTTCCAACTGCCGCCAAGACATTGACCACCTCAACCTGTCTACCCCCCTCCCCCACTCCAACCTCTCACCCTCACAACGTGCTGCCCTCCACACCCTCTGCTCCAAGCCCGACCTCACCATCAAACCAGCAGATAAAGTGGGTGTAGTGGTAGTTTGGCGCACTGACCTCTCCCAAACCATCCAAAACCTCATCAGCTCAGGGAATCTCCCACCAACAGCCTCCATCCTCATAGTCCCGGAACCCCGCACCACCCAGTTCTACCTTCTACCCAAAATTCACAAACCTGACTGCCCTGGTCGACCCATCATCTCAGCCTGCTCCTGCCCATTGAACTCATCTCCTCATGTCTTTACACCGTCCTGTCCATCTTGGTACAGGAACTACCCACGTACATTTGAGACATCATCCACATCCTCCATGACTGTTGTTTCCCTGGCCCCCAATGCCGTCTCTTCACCATGGATCTCCAATCCCTGTATATGTCCATCCGTCTTGGCGAAGGCCTCCAAGCCCTCCATTTCTTCCTCACCTGCTGACCCCAACCAGTACCCCTCCACCAACACACTCATTCGATTGGTGGAACTGGTTCTCACCCGCAACAACTTCTCCTCCAAATCCTCTGACCAAATCCTTCAGACCAAAGGGGTAACCATGGGCCCCAGCTTTGCCTGCCTGTTTGTTTGCTGTGTGGAACAGTCCATCTTCCACATTTACACCGGCATCATTCCCCCACCTTTTCCTCTGCTACATCGATGACTATATCGGCACCACAAGGAGGTTGAACAGTTCATCCACATCACTCACACCTTCCACCCCGACCTCGAGTTCACCTTGACCATCTTGGACACCTCCCTCCCCTTCCTGGACCTCTCCATCTCCACCAACGGCAACAGACTCAACATTGACATCCAATTCAAACCCACTGACTCCCACAGCTACCTGGACTACATCTCCCCCCATTCCCCCTCCCCCTGTAAAAATGCTATCCCCCACCATTTCCACCACCTACAGTTAGACTCCACCATCAGGGATATATTTCCCTCCCCACCCCTATCAGTGTTGCAGAGCATCTATTCCCTCCTCAACTCCCTCGTTATGTCCATGCTCCCAACCAAGCCACCCTTCACTCTCAGCGCCTTCCCTTGCTAGAGGTGTAAACCCTGCTCCCACACCTCTCCCCTCACCTCCATCCAAGTCCCCAAAGGATTCTTCTGCATCCAACAGAGACTTTCCTGCAACTCTACACACCTCATCTACCGTGTCCATTGGTCTCGATGTGGTCTCCTCTACATCAGGGAGACAGGACGCCAACTTGCGGAACGTTTCAGAGAACATCTCTGGGACACCCGCACCAACAAACCCCACTTCAAGTGGCTGAACACTTTATCTCCCCCTCCCACTCCACCAAGGATATGCAGATCCTAAGCCTCCTCCACTTCCAATCTCAGCCACCCAACACCTGTAGGAAGAACGTCTAATCTTCCGTCATGGGACCCTCCAACCACATGGCATCAATGTGGATTTCACCAGTTTCTTCATCTCCCCTCCCCCCAACACATTCCAGATCCAACCCTCCAACTCAGCACCACCCTCTTGAACTGTCCTACCTATCCATCTTCCTTCCCACCTATCTGCTCCACCCACCATTCCAACCTATCACCATCACTCCCCACCTGTATCTAACTATGGCCTTCCAAGCTATCTTACCCCTCAGCCCCACCCTTTCCTATTTATCTCTCAATCGCCTTCCACTCCCACGCCCCCCAACCCACATTCCGGATGAAAGTCTTATGGCCGAAACGTCAATTCTTCTGCTTTTCGGATGCTGCCTAACCTGCTGTGCTTTTCCAGCACCACACTTTTTGACCAAGATACTAGATGGGCAATTAACTCTCCAGGAGTTTCTCTCTCTACACTAGTTGCTCTCTGACCAATTTTCAAAATGTCCGCATTCTTATATCCCCAACATCGGGTCATCTCATTGGTTCGATGTTGGCAAAACAATACATTCAAACTCGATTGGGTTTTAGTATTCTGGAGCATAATTTAAACTAATTGTGTAAATTTGAATTGTTGCCAAACCAGCAACTAACTCAGGTATCCACTTCACAACTAAATGTTATATATTTTCAATTTTCCAGTACCCTCTGGGACTGCTAGCTAGTCATATACACAGGTGCTTGTAATCTCTCAGTTCAGAACAGCATTCTCTCTCTCTTAAAGGTACAGTACATGCCTTAAACTTCATAACAATATACTCCCAGAGCGATAGGCAATATATTCGCAGAGTGATAGGGAGTACTGGGTAAAGGGAATATCCTTCCAGAGGGATAAGGAATATACTATACTCCCAGAGCGCTAGGGAATACTGGGGTATAGAGGATATACTCCCAAAAGGATAGGGAACATCCTCCCAGAGGGATAGAGAATATACTCCCAGAGGGATAGGGGATACTGGGGTATATTCCCAGAGGGATGGGGGATATGCTCACACATGGACAGTGAATTCTGTGGTAAGGGGAATGTGACAGTAACCCTCCTTTCCTCATTAGGTGGAGATTGATCGACTCCAGGATACTTACCGGTTCCTACAAGATTATTACAAGGTGATGGAAGGGACCATCCCACCGGAAGACAACAAGGAGTTTGCACGTATCCCATTGGTCAGTGTGCCTGATGTCCAGATCCCAGCCACCGTGCCAGCGATGGATCAGGACCCAGTGAGGTACAATGGGACAGTGACTATGTGGAGGTGGAGACAGTGGTGAAATGGAGTACCTGATCCCTGGCCTCTGGGGCAGTATTTCAGGTTCCAGGACTCGCGGGCAAGACCAACATTTATTGCCCATCCCTAAAAGCCCATGATAAAGACACGGTGAGCTGCCCTTCTCAACCATCAGCTGAGAGCTAATATAGCAGCAGGGACTGGAACCAACCACTTGACAATGTTTCAGTAGATTATTGACACTGGGTAAACTCCTCTACTAATTTAAACCAGCCACACCTGAAAACATTCACCCCGTGCTGTAATCTGTTAACTTTCGAGAAGTAAAGAACTATCCCTGAGGTCACTATTTAAAGTAAAAATTAACAACATTATTGTTTCAGTCTAACAGAGGATATTAACTAACAACTATTTACACCTCCTTTCTCTTAAATCTATCTTTTACCTCCCCACTCGACAATATTAGTCTGATTAAAAATCCTGATTATGATTTCCAAAAAAAAATCATATTTCAAAGCCAGTCAGCTTTGCCGAATCTCCTTTCTGGATTCTCTCCAGGTCGCTTTCTATGCTCTGCTGTGCAAACTTCTTCCATCGACAGATACCCCTCAGAGAGCTCTTAAACTAGCAGCCGACATCTGTTAGTCTTTTGGCAATTCTTCCTCAACTATTCAAAACTGTCCGGTTTTATACCCCAAAACATCGGATCATTTCATTGGTTTAAATATTAATGAAACACTAAATTCAAACTTGATTGGAGTTTGGTATCATGGGGCATAATTTAAATTCATTGGCTGAATTTGAATTTGCTTTTGTCTCATGGCAACACAGCTACTGCTAGCTGTTTCGACCAAATGTCACATTGTCACCTTGTTCAGAACACTTTGTACTGTGTCAGGTAGTTTTGCTAGCTTTTCAACTCTCTTAAAGGTACAGTACCTCTAAACATTAATAACACCTCCTCCCTTAAGAAAAAATGAACCATCATAATGAAAAGATGGCTTCATTTTTCTCCTCTAATCCTTAACTACAATATCATGACGTAGATATGAACCTTTACTCTAGGTTCATGTTAACCTCTTCCCACATTTATATAACATTGAGTAGGTACCAATCTCATCTATACTTTATCAGTTAAATCCACAATAACACATCTGCAATTACATTTTTACGACCTGCAACATGTACTATATGTAAATTAAAGGTCTGTAACGTAAGACTCCAATGAAATAGTTACATATTCTTGTCTTTAAAGCTTTCTAAGAATGTAAGAGGATTGTGATCCATGTACACAACTGTCTCCGACACATTGTTCGTGCACACACATTAAAATGTTGCAAGGCCAGTCCCAATTGTTCTTTTCCGATCATGGAGTATTTCCTCTGGTGGTTGTTGAGTTTCTTTGAAAAGGAACCAACTGGCAGTTTAGTCCCGTCATCATCTTCCTGGGGCAATATAGCTCCAACTCCAATGTCACTAGCGTTGATGGCAACTCTGAAAGGTTTTGAAAAGTTTGGTGTAGCTAAAACTGGTTTGTTGGTTAATATTGATTTCAAATAGTCGAATGCCTCCTGGCATAGTTCTGTCCATCGAAACTTTGTGTTCTTCTTCAGCAAATCAGTTAACGATGCCACTACACTGCTGAAGTTTGGAATAAAGTTCCGATAGAATCCACTGAGTCCTAATAATCGAAGCATCTCTTTCTTCGAGGTTGGTCGTGGAAATTTCTTGATGGCCTTCACCTTTGCATTCTGTGGGGTCAGCCTTCCATGACTGATGTTGTGTCCCAAGAACGTCACCTCTGCTTTTGCAAATTCAGTTTTGTTTAAATTTATTACCAGTTTTGCTTCTCCTAGTCATTCAAAGAGCTCTGCCAACTGTACTAAGTGATCTTTCCAGGACATACTAAAGATCACTATGTCATCCAAATAGACTGCACAGTTTGTTAACCCAGCCACAACTCTGTTCATGAGTCTTTGGAATGTGGTGGGCATTTTCTTCATTACAAAGAGCATCACTTTAAACCCCATTTGGGGTTACAAACGCAGAAATTTCTTTCTCTGTCTCTGATAAAGGTACCTGCCAGTAAGCATGCAGTAAGTCCAACTAGGTGATGTAACTGGCTTGTCCGACTCACTCAATACAGTCCTCAAATCTAGGAATTGGATATAAGTCGGACTTTGTAACAGCGTTGACCTTCCGATAATCCAGGCAGAATCGTTGAGTCCCATCTGGTTTGGGAATTAAGACGACTGGCGAACTCCACTCGCTCTGGCTTGGTCCGGTGATGTCCTTGCTGAAAATGTGTTGCTGGAAAAGCGCAGCAGGTCAGGCAGCACCCAGGGAACAGGAGAATCAACGTTTCGGGCATAAGCCCTTCTTCAGGAATCATGTCCTTGTTGAGCATGGCCTCCACCTCCATGTGGACCTGTCTGGCTTTGAGAGGATTAAACTGATAGGGGTGGTGTTTTATTGGAGCAGTATTTCCTACGTTTAATTCATGTACAATAGCATTAGTCCTCCCCACCTGATTCTTTGTGTTGCAGTAACAAATGTTTCACCTGTGTTGTACACTCCTGACACAGATAACTTACTAATCTATCCCACTCCTCAAAGACTTCTTCATTTTTTAATTTATTTTGAGACACATCAAAATCCTTATCCCCTGGATTTGATTCCTCACTCTGCAGGGCAGTACTTAACACCTGTTTCTCTAGTTCTTTCTCTCTGGTATAACACAGTTTCAACATGTTCACCCGACATACCCAATCCCTTTTTTTACTATCTGGCATCTTTACTAGATAGTTTACCTGACTCAACTTTTTCTCAATTTGATAGGGAGCACTACACCTGGCTTTGAAGGGATCTCCTATCACTGGTGACAGAGCTAACACATCATCCCCTCGGGAAAACGTCTGAGTCTCAGAGTTTTTATCTGCCACCTGCTTCATTCTACACTGTGCCCTCTTTAGGTGCTGTTTAACTAACTCACCTACTCAATTAATCTCTCCCTCACCTTCCAAGACATAATCCAAGGGTGAAATCTTCGGCTTTGGTCCTGTCAATTTTTCTTTAATTAATTTCAAAGGCCTCTCACTTCATGTCTGCATATTAGCTCAACGGGAGTGAACTGAGTTGATTAATTTGGGACATCTCTAATGGCAAACAATATGAATGAGATACCTTTATCTCAATCATTTGGGTAATCCTGACAGTACGCCCTTAACATGGTCTTCAAGGTCTGATGCAACCCTTCTAAAGCTCCCTGGGATTCAGGATGATATGCACAGGATTTAAAGTGCTGCATACCAAAGCTATCCATAACCTCCTTAAACAGCCGAGCAGTACAATCTGACCCTTGGGCTGACTGAATCTCTCTGGGTAGCCCATACCATGTGAAGAAAGCTACTAACACCTCTACCACCCTTTTTGCCTTGATATTCTGTAATGGAATTGCCTCTGGAAATCTGGGAGACACATCCATTATGGTTAACATGTACTGGTTCCCATTTTTAGTTCTCGGGAGGGGACCTACACAATCAATTATAACCGTGACCTCCTACAGGTAGTTCATGTGCTACCTGTAACACCTCCTGTCTGTGCGCTACCAACAACACAATCTGGTGCACATCGGCCCATTTCACCTCTGCACTAACCTGCCGTGGTCTCCATTTCTGTCTGAGGATTCAACCCTCCGGAATGTTCCCTGCCTCCTTTTTGGAGTACACATCCACATAATATATTGTTTATTGTCTTGTCTTGCTATTGCAAGTCTCTTAGCTTTTCAGGACTAAACACTTCTGTCTGACCCTCTGCCTGTTCAGATTTTTCCTGGATCATTATGTCAAACGTAGGATGCCCGCTAACTGAACCTCAACTCCTTCATCTTTCTCTTTAGTTTTTACTTCGTGCAGTGACTTATGATAATGGGACCTGGTTATCACACAGTCTGGGAAAATACCAGGATATTTCTGTTTTAACTCTTCAGTTTCTTGGTCTTCCTTGGGCTTCTCCATGACAAGGTGTGTCACTCCCACCTTGGATCCTGCCAAATCATTCCCAAGAACAATTGGAATTCCTGGAACTGACACTCTGTCAATCTCTCCCACTGTAACTTCCCCAACCTTGGGTTGGCACTCCAACCTGATCCTACACAGAGGAACGCTAAATTTCTGTCCATCTATCCCACAAATTACCACTCTCTCAGGTAACAGATCAGAAAGGGTGCTTATTCACCCGTCCCTTACTATCAGCAACTGGTTAGATCGTATATCTCTCACAATTATAACTTCTTGTTCTTCTCCCCCTGTTCTTTCTGAGTAAACTTTACCCACAGAGACAAATTCTTTGTAGAGATCAGGTACTAACTCCATACCCAGCCCCTGCCTAACTGCACTCTCCTGCAGCTCCTCGGCTCTTCTTGGGGTCTCCTTTACCACCTTCACTAATGCCACTGGCTTAGCTTCTTTTACCACATCTTTTCCCACAACAGCTTTCGTTAATGACCAGCACCGTGACTTTGTGTGTCTCACTTTACCACAGTGTAAACACCTGAGGCCTTTCACCTCCTTTCCACCCTCTTGGGCTTCTTTTTTATCCTGTGGCAAACTCTTACCGCTGTTCTCTACTCTTTCTTTCATAGTGTAGGATCTCCCCTTCTCCCAACTTCTACCCCCCACAGGATGAAATTCTGGCCGGAAGCTTGTCTTACGCACCAACATGTACTCACCTGCTCATTCTGCTGCCCTTCTCACTTCCTGACTTTCTGAACCTCTATGTGTTTTCTTATCATCCCTGGAAGTGAATTTTTTTTTATCTCCTCCAGCAGAATAATCTCTCTTAGAGCCTCTTAAGCCCTATTGATCAAATTGACTATGTTTAATTCTTTTGAACTCAACGTAAGTCTGACCTGGTTCCTTCTTTGTGTTTCTGAACCGCTGTCTGTACGTTTCTGGTACCAATTCATAAACACTTAAAATAGCCTGTTTTACCTCTTCATAATCTCTTGACCCCTCATCTGACAGTGTGGCAAATACCTCACTGGCTCTGCCTACCAGTTTAGTCTGAACGAGCATTACCCATAAATCCTCAGGCCACTCTAACTGCTTAGCTAATTTTTCAAATGAAATAAAGAAAGCTTCAACATCTTTCTCATCAAAATGTGTCAGAGCTTTGGCATATTTGTATATATCACTACCTTCTCTTTAATCTCCATCCTGTTGACTTGACTTTGCTGAGTAAGTCACAATTTCTCAAATTCAAATTTTCCCTCTTTTTCTCTCCCCCTTTCTTTTCTCTCTCTTTCTCTGCTCAGCTAAGAACCATCTCTCTCTTTTTCCTCTTTCTCCTCTCTTTTTCCTCTTTCTCCTCTCTTTCTTTCTCTCCTTGCCTCTCTTTCTATGTTTATCTTCTAACTATTTTCTTCAATTATAATTTAAATTTTTCTACCTGGACTGCACTTGTCTGTTTCTCTGACATACCTAAGTCTTTGAGTAATTCCCTTACACTTTCAGCTGTACTTGTGTCCTCGGTTAAACCCAAATCTAACTTATTTGCTAATTGTAAACGTTTGCCCTTTTTCTTTCCTTCCAAACTTTCTTGGCAAATTTGAGAATCATCTTCAAATCACACAACCTCTTTAGCAATTTTAAGAGCCATTTCCATAACTTTTAATTTAACAAATCACACATCACCGAAATTAAACAAATTATGTTTTACTTAAACGTCTAGGACATGAGCCGGCAAGTGTTTAAATGTACTGGCTTTTTCCTATCCCAAATCTATTCAACTCTGTCCAACTCTCAGAGTGGATCTGTCCAAACTTGATTAAATCACAGACGAAAGCCCCGAAGCTGTTATGACACTGGGTAAACCCCTATGCTCATTTAAAACAGCATCACAGAAAAAGTTCACCCCTTGCTGTAATCTGTCCAATTTCGAGAGGCAAAGATTTATCACAAAACTCACGATGTAAAGAAAAATTAACAACTTTCTTTCAGCCTAAGAGGGACTATTAACTGACAACTATTTACAACTCCTTTCTCTCAATCCTATCTTTTATCGCTCACTCTTCAACACAACTCCAATAAAAAAATCCTGATTACTATTTACAAAATAGAATCACATTTCAAAACCAGTCAAGGAAGGGAGTGATCGTATTAGAGAGGGGAGAGGGGAGATTTATAGGAAGGGAGTGATTGTACCAGAGAGGGGACAGGGGAGATTTATAGGAAGGGAGTGATCGTATTAGAGAGGGGACTGGGGAGATTTATAGGAAGGGAGTGATCGTACCAGAGAGGGGACAGGAGAGATTGATAGGAAGGGAGTGATCGTATTAGACAGGGGACAGGGGAGATTTATAGGAAGGGAGTGATCGTACCAGAGAGGGGACAGGGGAGATTTATAGGAAGGGAGTGATCGTACCAGAGAGGGGACAGGGGAGATTTATAGGAAGGGAGTGATCGTACCGGAGAGGGGACAGGGCAGATTTATAGGAAGGGAGTGATCGTACCAGAGAGGGGACAGGGCAGATTTATAGGAAGGGAGTGATCGTACCAGAGAGGGGACAGGGCAGATTTATAGGAAGGGAGTGATCGTACCAGAGAGGGGACAGGGCAGATTTATAGGAAGGGAGTGATCGTACCAGAGAGGGGACAGGGCAGATTTATAGGAAGGGAGTGATCGTACCAGAGAGGGGACAGGGCAGATTTATAGGAAGGGAGTGATCGTACCAGAGAGGGGACAGGGCAGATTTATAGGAAGGGAGTGATCGTACCAGAGAGGGGACAGGGCAGATTTATAGGAAGGGAGTGATCGTACCAGAGAGGGGACAGGGCAGATTTATAGGAAGGGAGTGATCGTACCAGAGAGGGGACAGGGCAGATTTATAGGAAGGGAGTGATCGTACCAGAGAGGGGACAGGGCAGATTTATAGGAAGGGAGTGATCGTACCAGAGAGGGGACAGGGCAGATTTATAGGAAGGGAGTGATCGTACCAGAGAGGGGACAGGGCAGATTTATAGGAAGGGAGTGATCGTACCAGAGAGGGGACAGGGCAGATTTATAGGAAGGGAGTGATCGTACCAGAGAGGGGACAGGGGAGATTTATAGGAAGGGAGTGATCGTACCAGAGAGGGGACAGGGCAGATTTATAGGAAGGGAGTGATCGTACCAGAGAGGGGACAGGGCAGATTTATAGGAAGGGAGTGATCGTACCAGAGAGGGGACAGGGCAGATTTATAGGAAGGGAGTGATCGTACCAGAGAGGGGACAGGGCAGATTTATAGGAAGGGAGTGATCGTACCAGAGAGGGGACAGGGCAGATTTATAGGAAGGGAGTGATCGTACCAGAGAGGGGACAGGGCAGATTTATAGGAAGGGAGTGATCGTACCAGAGAGGGGACAGGGCAGATTTATAGGAAGGGAGTGATCGTACCAGAGAGGGGACAGGGCAGATTTATAGGAAGGGAGTGATCGTACCAGAGAGGGGACAGGGCAGATTTATAGGAAGGGAGTGATCGTACCAGAGAGGGGACAGGGCAGATTTATAGGAAGGGAGTGATCGTACCAGAGAGGGGACAGGGCAGATTTATAGGAAGGGAGTGATCGTACCAGAGAGGGGACAGGGCAGATTTATAGGAAGGGAGTGATCGTACCAGAGAGGGGACAGGGCAGATTTATAGGAAGGGAGTGATCGTACCAGAGAGGGGACAGGGCAGATTTATAGGAAGGGAGTGATCGTACCAGAGAGGGGACAGGGGAGATTTATAGGAAGGGAGTGATCGTACCAGAGAGGGGACAGGGCAGATTTATAGGAAGGGAGTGATCGTACCAGAGAGGGGACAGGGCAGATTTATAGGAAGGGAGTGATCGTACCAGAGAGGGGACAGGGCAGATTTATAGGAAGGGAGTGATCGTACCAGAGAGGGGACAGGGCAGATTTATAGGAAGGGAGTGATCGTACCAGAGAGGGGACAGGGCAGATTTATAGGAAGGGAGTGATCGTACCAGAGAGGGGACAGGGCAGATTTATAGGAAGGGAGTGATCGTACCAGAGAGGGGACAGGGCAGATTTATAGGAAGGGAGTGATCGTACCAGAGAGGGGACAGGGCAGATTTATAGGAAGGGAGTGATCGTACCAGAGAGGGGACAGGGCAGATTTATAGGAAGGGAGTGATCGTACCAGAGAGGGAAATCTCCCCTGTCCCCTCTCTGGTACGATCACTCCCTTCCTATAAATCTCCCCTGTCCCCTCTCTAATACGATCACTCCCTTCCTATAAATCTCCCCTGTCCCCTCTCTGGTACGATCACTTCCTTCCTATAAAGTGGTTGCCGTGAAGGTCCTACCTCCTCACCCTTGCTTTTTGCCTGAGGCTCGGTGTTCCTCAGATTAAACCACCAGCAAACCTCCCTCTCTAATGGTCCTCTGGGACAATGATGGCTTTACATTTACTTTATTATAATGTGGTGATCTGGACTGCAGACAGTCTCCAGTTTTGACCTCACCACTGTGTTCTGCATTTTGAGCCAAGCCTCCCCGCTCTTGCATTCTATAGCTCAGCTCCTTAAAGCAGGTATTCCATCTGCCTTATCAACCACCTTTATCTCCTTGCCCTGCTGCCTTCAGGGTCTATGGATGTACACAGCAAGCAACATGGTGAGATAGTCTCTTGTTGACTCGTCAGAGGGAAATTCAGAAACAAATTTGGAAAGTGATCTCAGTTATTTGTAAGAATAATAGGTTTCCAAACATCAACTGGGACTGCCATAGTGTTAAGGGTTTAGATGGAGAGGAATTTCTTCAGCATACACAAGAAAATTTTCTGATTCAGTGTGTGGATGTATTTACCTGAGAAGTTGCAAAACCTGATTTACTCTTGGGAAGTAAGGCAGGGCAGGTGACAGAGGTGTCAGTGGGGGAGCACTTTGGGACCCACGACCATTATTCTATCTGTTTTAAAATAGTGATGGAAAAGGATAAACCAGATTAGATTACTTACAGTGTGGAAACAGGCCCTTCGGCCCAAGCAGTCCACACCGATCCGCAACCCACCCATACCCATTCCCCTACATTTACCCCTTCCCCTAACACTACGGGCAATTTAGCATGGCCAATTCACCTAACCTGCACATCTTTTGGACTGTGGGAGGAAACCGGAGCACCCGGAGGAAACCCATACAGACACGGGGAGAATGTGCAAACTCCACACAGTCAGTCGCCTGAGGCGGGAATTACATTACATTACATTACATTACATTACAGTGTGGAAACAGGCCCTTCTGCCCAACAAGTGCACACCGACCCGCCGAAGCGAAACCCACCCATACCCCTACATTTACCCCTTACCTAACACTACGGGCAATTTAGCATGGCCAATTCACCTGACCCTGCACATCTTTGGACTGTGGGAGGAAACCGGAGCACCCGGAGGAAACCCACGCAGACACGGGGAGAACGTGCA
Organism: Chiloscyllium plagiosum; assembly: GCF_004010195.1. Lineage (NCBI taxonomy): Eukaryota > Metazoa > Chordata > Chondrichthyes > Orectolobiformes > Hemiscylliidae > Chiloscyllium > Chiloscyllium plagiosum. The sequence continues at coordinate 76,862 of NW_025215362.1, forward strand.
AACTCCACACAGTCGATCTAAAAGTTGAAGTTCTAAACTGAAGAAAGGTCAATTTTGACGGTATTAGGCAAGAACTTTCGAAAGCTGATTGGAGGCAGATGTTCGCAGGTAAAGGGATGGCTGGAAAATGGGAAGCCTTCAGAAATGAGATAACGAGAATCCAGAGAAAGTATATTCCTGTCAGGGTGAAAGGGAAGGCTGGTAGGTATAGGGAATGCTGGATGACTAAAGAAATTGAGGGTTTGGTTAAGAAAAAGAAGGAAGCATATGTCAGGTATAGACAGGACAGATCGAGTGAATCCTTAGAAGAGTATAAAGGCAGTAGGAGTATAGTTAAGAGGGAAATCAGGAGGGCAAAACGGGGACATGAGATAGCTTTGGCAAATAGAATTAAGGAGAATCCAACGGGTTTTTACAAATACATTCAGGACAAGAGGGTAACTAGGGAGAGAATAGGGCCCCTCAAAGATCAGCAAGGCAGCCTTTGTGTGGAACCTCTGGTGATGGGGGATGATACTAAACAAGTTTTTTTTTAGATTAGATTCTCTACAATGTGGAAACAGGCCCTTCGGCCCAACCAGTCCACACCGACCCTCCCAAAGGTCACCCAGACCCATTTCCCTCTGACTAATGCACCTAACACTATGGGCAATTTAGCATGGCCAATTCACCTGACCTGCACATCTTTGGATTGTGGAAGGAAACTGGAGCACCCAGAGGAAACCACACAGACACGGGGAGAATGCGCAAACTCCATAACCTCCGGAAGACTGGAGGTTGGCTAATGTGGTGCCACTGTTTAAGAAAGGCGGTGAAGACAAGCCAGGGAACTATAGACCAGTGAGCCTGACCTCGTTGGTGGGCAAGTTGTTGGAGGGAATCCTGAGCGACAGGATGTACATGTATTTGGAAAGGCAAGGACTGATTCGGGATAGTAAGTATGGCTTTGTGGGTGGGAAATCATGTCTCACAAACTTGATTGAGTTTTTTGAAGAAGTAACAAAGAGGATTGATGAGGGCAGAGCAGTAGATGTGATCTATCTGGACTTCAGTAAGGCGTTCGACAAGGTTCCCCATGGGAGACTGATTAGCAAGGTTAGATCTCATGGAATACAGGGAGAACTAGCCATTTGGATACAGAACTGGCTCAGAGGTAGAAGACAGAGGTGGTGGTGGGGGGTTGTTTTCCAAACTGGAGGCCTGTAACCAGTGGAGTGCCACAAGGATCGGTGCTGGGTCCTCTACTTTTCGTCATTTATATAAATGATTTGGATGTGAGCATAAGAGGTACAGTTAGTAAGTTTGCAGATGACCCCAAAATTGGAGGTGTAGTGGACAGCGAAGAGGGTTACCTCAGATTACAACAGGATCTGGACCAGACGGGCCAATGGGTGAGAAGTGGCAGATGGAGTTTAATTTAGATAAATGCGAGGTGCTGCATTTTGGGAAAGCAAATCTTAGCAGGACTTATACACTTAATGGTAAGGTCCTAGGGAGTGTTGCTGAACAAAGAGACCTTGGAGTGCAGGTTCATAGCTCCTTGAAAGTGGAGTCGCAGGTAGATAGGATAGTGAAGAAGGCGTTTGGTATGTTTCCTTTATTGGTTAGAGTATTGAGTACAGGAGTTGGGAGGTCATGTTGAGGTTGTACAAGACATTGGTGAGGCCACTGTTGGAATATTGCGTGCAATTCTGATCTCCTTCCTATCGGAAAGATGTTGTGAAACTTGAAAGGTTCAGAAAAGATTTACAAGGATGTTGCCAGGGTTGAGGGATCTGAGCTCTCGGGAGAGGCTGAACAGGCTGGGGCTGTTTTCCCTGAAGCGTCAGAGGCTGAGGGGTGACCTTATAGAGGTTTACAAAATTATGAGGGGCATGGATAGGATAAATAGACAAGATCTGTTCCCTGGGGTCGGGCAGTCCAGAATTATAGGGCATCGGTTTAGGGTGAGAGGGGAAACTTTTTCACGCAGAGGGTGGTACGTGTATGGAATGAGTTGCCAGAGGAAGTGGTGGAGGCTGGTACAATTTCAATATTTAAAAGCCACCTGGATGGATATGTGAATAGGAAGGGTTTGGAGGGATATGGGCCAAATGCTGGGACTAGATTGAGATGGGATATCTGGTTGGCATGGACGGGTTGGACTGAAGGGTCTGTTTCATTTCTATGACTGTATCACTATGGTCATAGCCTGACATTTGTGTGGCGCGAATGTTACTTGCCAGTTGTCAGCCCAAGCATGGATATTGTCCAGATCTTGTTGCATGTGAACATGGACTGTTCCAGTATCTGAGGAGTTGTGAATGTGCTGAATGCTGTGTAATCATTGGGGAACATCCCCACTCCTGACCTTACGGTGGAGGGAAGGTCATTGATGAAGCAGCTGAAGGTGGTTGGGTCGAGGACACGACCCTGAGGGACTCCTGCAGAGACGTCCTGGAGCTGAGATGACTGACCCTCCAACAACCACAACCATCTTCCGATGTGCTGCACGTGTTCATCTGAATCCCAATGACTTACATCCCATTTAATCAAATGCTGATTTGGATATGCAGTATCATCACTCTTGCTTCTTGAGTTACAAGAATCTTACAGAGCAGCTTTAAAGTGCAAACTGAAACATTGCAGATTCTGTCCTGACATTTGACTTTGATTATTTCCAGGAAGTGAGTACATTTCATAATGTCCTTAATGTCACCATGCCGCAGAGACTTGTGATTAATTAGTACAAAAAAACCTCAAAAATAACACAACCACCAAAAAGACTTTAAATCAGACAGTTGCATCATAAGTACGTCTTTGAGGAGATTGATTTCAGTGTTAACGCCACCACAACCACAAACTCACGCAAGTTACATCAGGTCAGTCTGGGTCTGATGACACAGCTCTGATCTCAGCTGGTCAACAACTTGAGTGGCACGCTGCATCACATCCTTGCTCTGCACTGCAGTTGACTCAGAAATGACCATAATTCGAGACAGATGGTCAAAACCCCAGAATACAGCTAAGACTAAAGGTTACAGAAATCATTAAAAAGGCGAATTAATTGATAGCACAAATATTTGTGATCTGACAGCTGTTATTAGCCATGGTTGCAAGGTGATAAAGCGTGGAAGTTGAACATTGCAGGCTAGCTGACATTTAGGTAGGTCAGGAGGTCAGTTAAAAATGGGAGGGCTGCACTGTTAGTGAACAGGGATGATCGAGAGAGATGAGGATAGAGCTGTCTGGAGGCAGTTGGGGAAGTCTAGCTGCAAAGGTGGTTCAAGATCGATGGCGGACAGTTAGGAAAATGGTTCATGGCTCAAAACAAAGATTGGTCTGTATGGATTTCAGTCAGGCCTCTGATGACGTTCCACATGTTAGGCTGCTCTGGAAGGTTAGAGTGTGGTGCTGGAAAAGCACAGCCGGTCAGACAGCATCCAAAGAGCAGGAGAATCGATGTTTCTGGCATAAGCCCTTCCTTCATCAGGAATGATGAAGGGCTTATGCCCGAGACATCGATTCTCCCGCTCCTTGGATGCTGTCTGACCTGCTGTGCTTTTCCAGCACCACACTGTCAACTCTTATCTCCAGTATCCACTGTCCTCACTTTCTCCTTGCTCTGGAAGGTTAGATCACATGGAATCCGGGGAGAGCTGGCAAATTGGATACACCATTAGCTTGATGGTGGGAGCAGAGGGTAATAGTGGAAGGATGCTTGTTGGACTGGAGGCCTGTGACTAGTGGAGTGCCTCAGGGGTCGGTGCTGGGCCCATTGCTGTTTGTTATCTATATCAGTGATTTAGATGGGAATGTACAAGGCAGGATGACACTAAAATAGGCGGTACCGTGGACAGAGAGGAAGGTTCTCAGAAATTGCAGCAGGACCTTGATCAGCTGGGGAAGTGGGCCGAGAAATGGCAAATGGAGTTTAGTATAGATAGGTGTGAGGTCACGCATTTTGGAAACTCAAATCAAGGTAGGAGTTTCATGGTGAATGGTCGGGCCTTAAGGAGTGTACTGGATCAGAGGGACCTTGGAGTTCAGGCGCACGGTTCTCTGAAAGTGGACTCCCAGGTAGACAGGACAGTGAAGAAGACTTTTGGCAAACTGGCCTTCATCAGTCAGGGCACTGACTATAGACGTTGGGAAGTTATGTTGCAGTTATATAGGACTGATGAGGCCAGACTTAGAGTATTGTGTTCAGTTTTAGTCACCTTGCTGTAGGACGGATGTTATTAAACTGGAAAGAGTGTAAATAAATTTACAAAGATATTGCCTGGACTCAAGTGTCTGAGATAAAGGGGCAGATTGGACAAGCCAGAATGTTTTCTTTAGATGTAGGAGACTAAGGGGGGATATTATAGAAATGTATAAGATCATGAGAGGCATGGATAGGGTGAACGCACTCAGTCTGTTTCCCAGGGTTGGGGAATCGAGGACTGGAGGACATCAGTTTAAGGTTAGAGGGGAAAGAATAAAAGGGAATCTGAGGGGAAACGTTTTTACACAGAGGGTAGTACGCATATGGAATGAGCTGCCAGAGGAAGTGGTTGAGGTGGCTACATTAGCAACATTTAAAAAGCATTTGGTTAAATACATGGATAGGAAAGGTTTAGGAGGATATGGGCTGAGTGCAGGGAAATGGGGTTAGCATGGATGGATATTTTGGTTGGCATGGACAAGTTTGGGGCAAAGTGCCTGTCTCTGTGCTGTGGGACTCTATGACTCTGTATCACAGTGAGGAAAGGGGATAAGGCAGCCCTGGTTAACCAGGAAAACTAATGGCAGGAAGGGTCGCTGGACCCACATGTTAACTCTTGAGTTTTCTTCACAGATGCTGCCTGACCTACTGAGCTTTTCCAGCAACTTCTGTTTTTGTTCCGAAATTAATGACAGCATCAGATTGTACACTTTGTCTCAACGTGGCAAAGGTTAGTGACAAGCCAGGGGATTGAGAAAAGTTTTAATAAGCAACAGAAGACAACCAGAAAAATAATAGTGAGGAAATAGACTTTGAGGGTAAACCGGCAAATATCAATAAGATGGACAGCAAGAATTTCTCTGCATATATAAACAGGAAGAGAGGCCAAAGTGTACAGAGGGCCCTGAGAGAATGAGTCCGGGGAAATAAATAATGACGAGCCAGGAAATGGCAGAGGAGTTGAATAAACACTTCAAATCGATCTGCACTGTAGTAAAATTACTGAATATAGAAGGGGCAAAAGGAGGAGAAAAAATAAAAAGAATAACTATCATTCAAGAAAAACTGCTAGGGAAACTTATAGGTCTAAGTCCCCTGAGCGATGTCTCAGAACACAAGAGCATAAGACCATGAGAGCTAGGAGCAGGAGGAGGCCGTTCGATCCTTTAAACCTGCTCTGCCATTCAATAAGATCATGGCTGATCTTTACAGGCCTCATCAGCTCCACTTATCCCTTAATTCCTTTACTGTTCAATAAGTTACCTATCTTAGCTTTAAAAACATTTAGTGATGTAGGGTCAACTACTTCCTTGGGCAGGGAATTCCATGGATTCACAACCCTCTGAGTGAAGAGGTTTTTTCTCAATTCAGTCTGAAACCTGCTCCCCCTAATCCTGAGGCTATGCCCTCTTGTCCTAGTTTACCTGCCAGTGGAAACATCCTGTTTACTTCTATCTTATCGATTCCCTTCATAATTTAACATGTTTCTGTAAGACCTCCTTCATTCTTTTAAATTCCAATGAATATAATCCCAGTCTACTCAGTCTCTGCTCAACTCCGGAACCAACCTAGTGAACCTCCTTTGCACCCCCTCCAGTTATCGAGTTTTGATAAGATTTGTAGCTCAGGTTGAGGTTCTTGCTAGCATGAAAATGAACCTTCCAGCTCAGCGAGCAAACCTACATTCAGAACCCCCTAAAGTAAGGACATCCTTTCTAAAGTAAGGAGATCAAATCTGCACACCGTACTCCAGGTGTGGCCTCACCAGCACCCTGTACAGCTGCAACATAACCTTCCTGCTTTTAAACTCAATCCCTTCAGCAATGGAGGACAAAATCCCATTTGCCTTCCTAATGAGCTGTTGTACCTGCAGACCACCCCTCTGTGATTCATGCACAAGGACACCCAGGTCCCTCTGCACAGCAGCGTGCTGCAACTTTTTACTGTTCAAGTAATAATCTTTTTTACTGTTACTCCTACCAAAATGGATGACTTCACATTTATTAACATGGTATTCCATCTGCCAGACCTTTGCCCACTCACTTAAACTATCTACGTTCCTCTGCAAAGTTTCACAATTCCCTGCACACTTTGCTCTGCCACTCATCTTAGTGCCATCCACAAACTCTGACACACTACACGTGGCCCCCAACTCCAAATCATCTGTGTAAATTGTGAATCATTGCAATCCCAACACTGATCCCTGAGGCACACCACTAGTTACTGATTTCCAACCAGACTAGTACTCACTTATCCCCACTCTTTGCTTCCTGTTAACCAATCCCTTATCCATGCTAATACATTGCCCATAACACCGTGCATCTTTATCTGAAGCAGCAGCCTCTTGTGCAGCACCTTGTTGAATGCCTTTTGGAAATCGAGGTACACCACATCTACTGTGTCCCCGTTGTCCACCTTGCTTGTAATGTCTTCGTAAAATTCCAAAAGATTAGTTAAGTATGACCGCCCCTTCATGCCGCATCTGCCCAACGGGACAATTTCTACTGAGATGCCTTGCTATTTCTTCCTTGATAACAGACTCGAGCATCTTCCCCACTACAGAAGTTAAGTTAACGGGTCTATAATTCCCCATCTTTTGTCAAATGCCCTTTTGAAACAGAGGTGTCACATTTGCTGTTTTCCAATCTGCTTGAACTGCCCCAGAGTGGAGCAAATTTTGGAAAATTACCACAAGTGCACTTGCTATTTCTCCTGCCATCTCTTTTAGTACCCTGGGATGTATTCCATCAGGACCAGGAGACGTGTCTATCCTCAACTCCATTATCTTGCCTAACACTACCTCTTCTATGATAATGACTGTTTCCAGGTCCTTACCTACCTTCTTGGCCATTTCATCATATCCCATGATTAAATGCCCCTTCTCATCCTCTAAAGGACCAATGTTTACTTTAGCCACTCTTTTTCAATTTATAGAAACTTTTGCTTTCTGTCTTTATACTCTGTTTGAGTTTTTTCTCTCATCTTCTATCTTAGTTTCCTTTATAGCTCTTTCCGTGGTTTTCTGATGCCCTTAATGCTTGCCCAATCTTCTAGTTTCCTGCTGATCTTGGCCACTCTATCTGCCTTCTCTTTCAATGTGAAAGCCTCCCTCATTTCCTTAGACACCCATGGCAGATTACCCATTTTCCTACAGTCCTTCCTTTTCACTGGAATATACGTTTGCTGAGCACTTTGAAAATTGCTTTGGAAGCCCTCCACTGCTCCTCAATTGTCCCACCAGAACGCCTTTGTTTCCAGTCTACTTTAGCCAACTGCTCCCTCTTCCTACTGAAGTCTCCCTTGTTTAAGCACAGGAATGTGGTATTGGATTTTATCTTCACACTCTCCATCTATATTCTAAATTCAACCACACTGTGACCACTTCTTCTAAGAGGATCCCTAACTATGACACTCAGTTATTCCTGTCTCATTATGCAGGCCCAGATCTAGGGCAGCTTGCTCCCTCGTCAGGCTTCAGATCATTTTTACTGCAGGGAACAGAGACAGTTCCTGCCTTTGCAGAAATTTGATTGCTTCTGTCAAAACACGCATTGACTTGAGCTGGTCAGCTACCTGGCAACCAGTTACATAGTCATTGCTGGCAAAAGGCCTCTATCGTTAATAACTGTCATGTTGCAAAACTACAGTGGCTTCACACAATGCTGAGTGACATGACAAACACAGACTCACTGGTCTGAATGGCCAATTTCAGGAGGAAGCTCCTGTCTGAAACCAGATGCAGTTTATTGTGGGATAGTGATCAGGTATGAGTAACACTGAGGCGATCGACATCATGCCCAGAACTATTTGATCTGATTTATTATTGTCAGGTGTAGTGAGATACAATGGAACATATTGTTTTGTGCGCTATCAGACAAATTATAACTTACATAAATACACCAGAGTAATAGAACAGAATGCAGACTATGGTGTTACAGATACAGATGTCTTGAAACGGTTAAAAGTGGATAAATCCCCAGGACCTGATCAGGTGTACCTGAGAACTCTGTGGGAATCTGGAGAAGTGATTGTTGGGCCTCTTGCTGAGATATTTGTATCATCGATAGTCACAGGTGAGGTGCCGGAAGACTGGAGGTTGGCTAACGTGGTGCCACTGTTTAAGAAGGGCGGTAAAGACAAGCCAGGGAACTATAGACCGGTGAGCCTGACCTCGGTGGTGGGCAAGTTGTTGGAGAGGATTCTGAGGGACAGGATGTACATGTATTTGGAAAG